>NW_011903628.1:0-2226 GCF_000151845.1 Pteropus vampyrus | reverse complement strand
GAACGTGTAGCAGTATTCCTTTCGTCATTGTGCTAGACTAACAGTCTAAATTTATTTTCTGTAATATTCTTTTTAATAACAATGTCTATTAAAGACATCTGTTGAAAGTCTGTAATGCTTATTTCATGAATAGACAGCATAAGAGTGTGCTTTAAGGATTCTGTTTTCAGTTTAATGTTATGGGCTGTTAAGGAGAAGGTTTATGGGTGTAACATTATTAGTTGGAATTTGACTCAAATTGAAATCAGGCCCAAGAATTTACTTATCCATAATATTTTGAAGGGCTTTTTAAAACATTAAAAAGTTTAACTAAACAAGAATATTAGTATAATTTAATGTTTTACCTGCAGTTCTCAAGGTCATTCGAAACATTTCCTAATCACCTGATTTCAAATTCATATGTTAGCCTGTCTCTCATACTACAAGACTTTTAAAAATTAGAAATTTATTACATCAGGCCAATATTTTACCTCTGAGAGAAAAGGAGAAATATTTGCTGAATTATTCGACTACAGATGTAAAAGGAAAAACTCCCATATGTCACACACCCTTCGTTAGGACGTGTAGTGCCAGCTGAGCCGTGGGGATGGTGGTGGAACCGTGAGGCACGGGGACCCCTGCCTGGGTTTGGCCTGGACACAAGCCACCGCGCTAACACCACCACCAAGTGGAAATGAATCACTCTGGCCATTGGCTGAGCTTAGCATCCCCGTAATTTCATTTTAAAACCTCAATGATCAAGATTAAAAGAAAGCAATAAAGCATAACAAATTTTGTACTCGTGCAGTTCGAAGAGCTCCTCATTCTCCATGCCTGTGGCCTTGACACTTCTTTTGGCATCACCATTAGTGACATGAGGAGTAATTCACCACTGTCAGGGAATTTGGCTGTTTCATCACCTACATAAGAGACCTGCATAACTCCATGGTGATTGCTGTCTAGATGAATTATGTGGCTCCTTCCCGCACTTTTTGATTGAACAGGGATAACTCAGATAATGCATTATCCTGTGCTTCTCTCTGAGACGGATCTGCTACTGTTTCTTGCAGAGCAGTGAAAGACCTCATAGAGGCATTTAAAGTGACATCACTATGCCAATCCCGACCGTTACAATCAGTAAGAAGCAATTGCTAGACCAGATTACATACAATAAAGCTAAATCTCACCACAGTTCTTTCAGCTGTTTAGAGCTAGAGCTAATTGGTCATCAAGCTCTTAGAAAAGAGTAGATGAAGCTATGCCCAAAATGCAACTGATAAGATTTATAACCTCATATGCATACCTACCAGTGGGAATCCGCTGGCTTCGTCATTCATTCATCCATCCATCCATTCTTTCATTCGGTGTATTGTTACATGCCCACTAGATGCCTGGGCTAAGCACTAGTGATTCAGCAGGAAACCAAACAGATGTGGTGTTGCTTTCCTAGGGCTGCTAGTCTTGTTGGGAAGGCAGAATTAAGTATTTACAAGTGTGATGAATTTTAGGAAGGAGACATGCAGGATACTCTGGAAGCTAACCTAGTCAGAGGAGTCAGAAGACTTCCTAACAGAAATGAGGCTTAAACTGACACCTAGAGCAGGAGACTGGGGAGGGAGAGCCTTCTCCAGTGTGAAGTCGCTGGGGCAGGCAGGAAGCGCAGGACAAACCTGAGAAACTGAGAAGTCCATGATGGGTGGGGCACGGGCAGGCACGGGAAAACTGGTCCAAGCTGAGGCTTACCGATGGTCCCAGCTAAACCACGAACAAACCAAGAGACCAAAAGAAGAATGATGTCAATAAGATTTTATTGTAGTATGATTCTAGAGGCATGGCGGATCTTTAAAAAAATTTTATGAAATATATCGGAGACATTGAGTATATATATTATATTATATGTACATATACTATATACAGTATATGTGTATATATATATATACTGACTTATATAGTTTAAATAACTATATTCTTATTAAAATATTTTGATTATCATTATTTAAACTGTAGTTTAAATGAAAATAATAAAATGATCAAACTTGTACCAACCCCCCCAGCTTAAGAAATACATTTTTGTAACTTTTAAGACATTCTTTGTTCCCCTCCAACATGTCGCTCTCTTCTGTTTTCGTTTATAATTTTACCACATAAGTGTGTATTACGAAGCAGTTTATTGATCGTGCACGTTTCTTTGAATTTTATATAAATGGATTTACATTCTGTGTATTCTTCGAGACTTTTTTTTTTTTT
>NW_011903627.1:0-1084 GCF_000151845.1 Pteropus vampyrus | reverse complement strand
GAGTGGAGAAGGTGATGGGAAGGGATGGTTCAAAGTGACACCAGATTCCTATATTGAAGTTTTCGGGATTAAGACACAAGTAGTGATGGAGACATTCCATCACAGCGAGAAAGAAGGAGAAGAGAACCCGCCTGGGGGCTGGGATAACGGTGACACTTGGGACACTTAGTATTGGGTCATCTAGTGCAATGGCATGAGAGTCAAAGCTGGGGCTTCCGGTGGGGAGGAGGGATGGAGAATGAATGGTCTCATAAGTGGCGGGAGGAGCAGGCAGGACATATGCCCCATCTGGTCATCCAGCCGTCCAGTTGTACAGAACTAAGGGAGGAAAACAGCTTTCCCTTGAGAGAGCGCGGGGCGTGCGGTGGGCCGGGGGAAAGCCGAGTTGCTGTCGGGGCGAGGAGGTGACGGAAAGGTTGAGGAATAGGTAATATGATAATAATCTAATAGATATTAAAGGTCCTACAAGAGATGTTATGTTATATAGTAGGTAATATAATGAATATTATAATAGATAACAATGCACAAATTATAGAATCATTTTGTGTGTATACAGCTTTTTAAAAAAGGCAATGTGGTATTCAAAATCAAATTCTTCTTACAATATTGCAGTTCCCTTTCTAAACATATGACCCATGGCTTAGAGAATCAACAGCTGCATATTAAAATACGCTTCCAGCAGTGCCCAGCACAGAAAAGGCTTTGTTGAATAAATTAATATAAATACCATTATGACAGGTCGACATCAAGAGGAATACGGCAGAGGCTCAGATTTTCTGAGGAAGCGTTCTGTTCCCCGTGAGGATTGTTATTCCATTTAACAAATATTTATTCGAAACTGTGTACCTGCTACATTCTGGTATTGAATGAGACAGATAAAGTCCTCGCTTTAACGGAGCTTAAATTTAAATGCACGAGCATAAGATTAGATTTTTGAATAAAGAGACTTGCGCGTGGTTGAGGTGTTGTCCCATTAGGCCCCCAAATACTATATGAAATCTTATTCACAAGTGGGTTCATTTTTATTTAGCCCTACCACCCCCGAGGGACACAGGGGTGTGCGTGTGCGTGTGTGTGTGTGTGT
>NW_011903626.1:0-2252 GCF_000151845.1 Pteropus vampyrus | reverse complement strand
AAACCAATACAACTTTTTAAATAAAGGAAAAAATAAATATACCTTCAAGGGTCTCTGGTTCTCGAACTTTGGGGTATATAAGGATCTCTTAGAAACACGATTGATTAAGAAGTTCAATATGTTGGGTTTTATTAAAATTAAAAGCTTAGTGAGTCCAAGGACACCTTCGAGAAAATGAAAAGACGCCCCTTGGAATGGGATAAACTATTTGCGAATCACACATCTGATAAAGGGCTTGTAGAAAGAACCCCTCGACTCAATAATAAACAGATAAACGACCCATTTTTAAGATGGACAAAGGATCTGAAGAGATGATTCTCCAAAGAAGGTATAGAAATGATCAGTAAGCACAGGAAAAGCTGCTGGAATTCATCAGCCAGTAGGGAAATGCACATCGAAACAGCAATGCGATTCCAGTTCACACCCTCTAGGGTGGCCTGAATGAAGAGGCAATAACAAGTATTGTGGAAGGTGGGGAGAAATTAGGACCCCTCGTTGGGATTTAAATGATGTCTCCATAAACGCTGTTTTACATTATAAAAGAAATCTTTCGGGGGAGGTTTGTTAAAAAGCCGAGTGTCAGGCCCCATCCCCAGAGATGTCGACTGCAGAAAGTGTGGGGTGCCGCCCTTTGCTGCTTAGCATCACTCCCTCCTGCAGGGAACAAACCCTCACATTTCCTGTGGGAAACCATAGCTTCCCCCTGGGGGATAAGCCTTGAGGGTTGCATAGCATTGATCCGCATCCCTCTAACCCCCCAGCTCCAGAGGTGGGCTCTGATTGTCAGCATTTCTCATCTTTTTCAGCCACATGATTGGGTCAGGGATAGAGACTGGCCAGGATGAAGCCTTGAGGACATTTCGCTGAGAATACTGGGTGGAATCAAATCTAAGGAAGCGGTGCAGACAATGGGGGAGAATGAGAAATAGAAGAATGTAGGTGCTGGCTACACTGTGTGACCCCAGACGAAGCCTTCCCTGAAGTCTGACCCCTGGACTGATCAGTTATAGGAGCCCAGAAATATTTTTCTGTTACGTCCATGTGGTTTTATTTCTCTGTTGTTTGGAACAGAAATCATCTAACTCAGTGGTTCTCAGTATGACATTTTGGAAATCTGTGGGAGCTTTTCGTTTGTCACAATGATTAGGGGACGCTCCTGACATTGACTGGGAGGGGGTATGGATGACAGGCATCTTGCCATGCATGGGACAGTGAGAGACAAAAAGCAATTCCTCTTACACGCGACCTTTGAAGGACCTGCAAAAAACGTAAGTTCTTCGGCATGGCTTTGTGGTACATTGGTTTGTCCAGGAAACGCCATCACCATGTAAGCCGAGGGAGAAGTGTGCTTGGATTTGTTCAAACCTCACCAAGAGTCATTCACGACTTTGAAAAATCTCGTCACTGTGAACAGTGCCACTATGGTGTCAGATTTACCAGGACAAAGTTAAGTGACTCCTTCAACTTCTCCCAGGAAGAGTCTTAATCACCAGTCTGGAATTCTCTGCCCAGGCACCAGTAAGGGAATCTGTCACAGGGGCCCTCTCCATTAACCCCCCACCCCCAATAGAAAGAAGAGGCAACCTACATGATAAAATCCTTTCCAAGTTCTTTCACCCAAAGAAAAGACGTCTCGCCCCCCAAATAATCTTTTCTTTTGTTAATAGCTTCCTTGTCCACTCTCCTTCCCATAAAAAACTTCCATTTTGCAGAACTCCTCAGAGTGCCTTTCCAGTTCCTACTTGAGATGCTGCCTGGTTCACCAATTGCTTAACAAAGCCAATTAGACCTCCAAATCTACTCGATTGAATTTTGTTTTTTAACAGCAGTTATGAGAATTAAATGATATGATGCTTGTAAAATGCCTAGGACTTAGCAAGCAGTAGTTAAAGTTAGCTATTATCAATTTTTAAATTATTACTATTATTAGAGTCTTTCTTAAACTGTAACATACTGAATAGGAATATCAGAGAATCTGATCATTTCGCCATTATTATGACTCTCCTCTGAAAACAGCATATACCTAACCAATAAGGTTTGTGCCCAGGAGGTGATTTAAGCATTTGTGTAAAAGATAAATCCCAAATATGTCAGAGATCTAAATGTCAAAAATGAAACCCAAATAAATTATAAAAGAAAATAAAGATTAATTTCTTTATAACCTGGAAGCGGGATAAACTCTCCTAACTATGATACCACATGCAGAAATAATACTAGAAAAGATAAATTCGACTACACGATTTTAACATTTT
>NW_011903625.1:0-3172 GCF_000151845.1 Pteropus vampyrus | reverse complement strand
TAGGGGAGCCCGTGTTTGGGGAAATGGAAGGGGGAGTTGGCGCAGGAAGTGGGGGCGAGGTGAAATGATTCCCGCGATCTGGCTTGGCCTCGGCTCTTCTGGGTGAGCTGTGGCAGAGTATTTCCTCTACCACCTCCTAGAGCAAACTGGTCCCTGCCTTTTTTGCATATCCGTGTCACTGCGTGTCACATTCACTTGGTAGCCACTGTGGCACACATACTCTATACACAGACACTGGGTTCTCAGTGGTGAGGTGGCATGGAGCTCACAGACAGATAACTAGTGGATGGAAGAAACAAAATGACCGTGGCTGAGAATGCTCTTGGAGTGAGCCTGAGTGAGGAGACCTTGGCACTGATCCCTGAGCAGCAGTCCTGTCAGGGGACAGTTACAGTAAAGGCCCCGAGGCGGGAAAGAGCTTAACGTGTTCGGGAAATAGAAGGCGAGCACGTCCGGGCTAGCGTGAGGGGAGTCATCCACGCTGAATCATCTGGAGGTGATGAGAGGGCCAAGCCGCCTCCCTACTTCCCTTCCCGGCCCCCAACTTGATTTCTTAGGTCTAAGATGGGCCAGCGGATTTGTATTTTAACAAGTGCCCAAGGTTGCAACCCACTGTCACACATGATCATTTAGTGAAACGCAATGAGCTTCTGCTTGAAGCCAATACCCCTAACAAGTGGCTGTCCACTCTGGTGGCCCAGGGAACCTGGAGGGACCCGTTTCCTGTCTGTGGAGGGAGAAATGGGCAGACCTTGCCATATGGGATGTGGCAAGTGGCCTCACAGAGAACAAACCAGGTTGAGAGGCCGATCCAAGCCTCCTTGGGGGCTCACGCTGTGAAAACACCATCCCACTGTGGGTGGGCTGGTGTCCCAGCAGCCTCGGTGAGAGAGCCTGGCACGGACCTCGTGGGGCCTGCGATGTGGCACTGCCCCGTTTGGTATGGGAGTCCTGGTGGCAAGGTCACGAAGGAGTCTTTCACAAACAAATGTGGTTCCCTTAGGGAACTGCAGCTGCCAGACCTCTCTGGGGAAGGGGACTTGGCGATGTGCCTGGCAAGCACAGTCATCCCACTGCGGCTTTGTATTTTGCAAGTCGAGTGTGAAGTGGCAGCCTCGTTCTGTCCCTGAGCCCCATCTTCCCAAGGGGTGGCTGGGGCGTGCCCGTTATGATGTCTGTTGGAGAGATTAATTTATAATAGTGTTTTTCTAATTTGATGTGGCTGCATCAGAATGCCTTATTTAATTTCAGAAGTTAATACCTTGTTTAATTGGGAAGCAGTCAAACGCATCATCTCTGGAGCCAGTCTGCTCGGCTGGAACCACTTAAGTAAGTTGTGTGGCTTGTCTGTGCCTGATATTTCTCATCTGGAAAGCGGGTACAATAATAGCGCCTACCCCGTAGGTTAAATGTGTCTAGCACAGTCTCCGACACAAAATAAGTGCTTAGCAAGTGCTACTTCCATCCAGGCACAGTGCCTCGCAATCAGTAGGCGATTCATAAATGCCCTCTACTTGATTTGAGCACATACTGGATCTCTACTGTATGTAAATCATTGTGCTGGGCACAAAGAGAGAAGATAACATATCGATAAGATCAAATCCCTTTGCTGAGTGGGCTGGAAACGTGACAGGCTAGCTCTTCTGGGGGGGCGGGGGGAAAGCTGGGGTAACAGCCTTGCTCAAAGTAGACCCTAAGTGCGGATGACACTGAATCAGTCAGATCCTCTCTCCTGAGAAGTGTAAATTCAAGGCGCAGGTGGCAGGAACAAAGAGCACCTGGACCTCGTGCTATACCTGGAACTACATCATGGGGACAGCAAAGAATCCACCGTAAGTGGTAGTCACGACAACGGTTAGCCCTGGCTATAGATCTGTTTCTGTGAGAACAGCAGTAGCTCTGGGTCTTCTCGGGACCCAAAGAAGCTGGATATATGCCCAACCCAGCTCCTGCTTGGGCCCTTCCCTCCTCCACGGTGGCCTCCCTCCCTCCCTCTACAGACCCATCTATTTAGGGGGAGGGGGTTGGGGAATATTGTAAAGTTGGCTGGTTTTTACCTCCAGGCCAGCAGTGGAGACTCAGGTGAGAAGCAGCAGCTGGGAGTCCAGAGGTTGCCCTGCATCTCAGGACCACGTCCAGGGCCTGAGGCTCTGAGGGCGGAGCAGTATGGGGCCTGTGAGACACACACCTGGATGAGGATTTCTTCAGGTTGGTAGGTGTTTCCTGCCCTTGGGGCCTGCCACTCTCAGGCCTGGGAAAGTCACTTTCCTGGCAGGGATTCAAAGAGGCTCCTCGTAGCTCTGTGGGTCCATATCTTATTCAGATTTCCTTAATTTTTACCTAATGTCTTTTTTCTATTCCAGGATCACATCTAAGTTACCACATTACAACCTCAAACTCTTGGCTGGGACAATCTCTCAGATGTTGCTGGTTTTCGATGACCTTGACAGTTTTGAGGAGTACTGGTCCAGTGTATCATAGGATGGCCCCTCTGTTGGAATTTGTCTGATGCTTTTCTCATCAGTACATTTGGGGTTACGAGTTTTGGGGAGGACAACCACAGAGTCCCTCATTATACTGTATCAAAAGTATAATGCTATCCACATGACTTATCACTGTTGATGTTGACCTTGACCACCTGGGCGAGGTAGTGTTTGCCAGGTTATCTCCACTGTAAGTTGACTCTTTTTTGCTCCCTTTTCCATGCTTTACTCTTTGGAAGGAAATTACCTTGTACTTAAGGAAAGGGAAGTTATGCTCCTTGAGGGCAAAAGTCTACACAAATCATTTGGAATTCTTCTCCAAGGAAATGTATTTCTTCTCCGTTTATTTATTGATTCGATTATTTATTTACATCGGCATGAATTCATGGATATTTGTTTTATACTTTGGGTTATGATCCGATACTATTTCATTTATTTTGACGCTCAAATCGTTCCAGCTTTGGCCAGTAGGAGCTCTTTCAGTTGACTCCTGTGTCCCTTGAACATACCTCTGTCCTTGCGGATTCTTTCTTTTTAAAAAATCACTTTATATAATTGGGCTCTGGTGAGGTCTCTCTTCCTGGTTTACAGGCCGCCGCCTTCCCATTGTGTCCTCAAATGGCAGAGAGAGTGCGAGAGCAGACATCTTTGGAGCATTAAATCTTCCTATCACGAAATGCTATAACTTC
>NW_011903624.1:0-2614 GCF_000151845.1 Pteropus vampyrus | reverse complement strand
ATCAGGACACTTCTGGTTGTGATGGCAGAACACATTGGCTTACCAGGCCAGTAGGAACTCTGAGTCAAAGTATTAGCCGCAGGAACCAGAACCCTGCCACTGGGATGTTGGCTTTCTCTCTGCTTATCTTTGCTTCTCTTTGTGTGTCAACCTTGCTCTCTCCCACTGCAAACATCTAGAGAGGACATGGCCACTGGCAACCCTAGCTTGACACTCCGGAGCAAAGAGAGAGCTCCTTCTTGAGGTTCCCTGTATTCATCCCAAGGAAGGAATCAGTCCTGCAGCTCAGGTTATATGCCCACTACTCAGCTGAACCACTGTTGTGGGTGGGGAGAGTGTGGATAATAATTGCCCAGGCAATCCACCGGTACGAGGGCGGTGGGAAGTATACATGCAGAGTATGAATGCGGAGGAGTGTATGTGTGCGTGCATGTGGGCGTGCGCACGGACTTTTTGCATCATGAGGTGAGCAATATTGAGGAGCAGCAGGACATCCTCCCTGGGCTCCAGCAGCTTCCCAAAGGCTGAGTCAGCAACAGTTGTCATGGCAACAGCCTGATGGGAGGGTCCTAAGGAAAGGAGTGAGGCTAGAATATTCTGAATGATATTTGCCTGTAGATGAGTCCTCTCTTGCTAAAAGCCAAAGAAAGACAAAGCCCAGCTCTTTGGGTCTGTCTCACTCTGAGTAGAGGGGTGTGGGGCTGAGTTTGAGTTTCCCTCCCTGAGGTTGCAAGGAAGGGCTGGTGCTAGCTCTGCCATCGCAGGAAGCTTGAGCAGAGACAAAGCCTTGGGAATTTCAAAGGATAATTAAGAATGAGAAAACTCCCAGAAATGCTCCATTGGTCCTCCAGTGCTGCAGGAAAGGGACACCACTAGTTTGAGATTCCAGGCTCTCATCTGCCTTGTGAGGAAAAATGCAGCAAAGGATCCCCTGGAGGAATCTGGGCTCTTTGTGTAGACTGCATGGAGCCCAGGAGAGGCCACCATGTCCTTGCATCCTTTATCTCTCTCTTCAATGGACCCCGTGGTCCAACCTGGGGACACCAGATGCCCTTCCCCAGTAACCCCTCAGCTCCCTGCAGAGGGTCCTTATCTTTCGTTTTATAGCTGAATAGATCTTCCTATATTTAGTGAGGTGCAACTCCTCACCCCAGCTCCACCCTCAGAATTTGAAAACAGAATAAGAAAAAAAGAATGACTCTTTCACTATTAAATTTTGTGGTAATTATTTTTTTAGAAACTCTCCCTCTCCCCACCCCTCTACACCTACAAAAAGGTTGACAGTATTAACAAAGAGCATGACACTCTTACAAGCAAGAAGGTCCATTTGAAGAGGTGACCCTCAAATGGTGATTCGTGACAAAGTGAGAGTGGAAGGGCAGGTTCTTCTGGAGGGGAAGTAGGTGGTGTCAGCGTCTGGACTAGGTGGAGCAGAGTTTGGAAATATGTTTAATACTCAAATATGATTTAAAATGATCATCATCATCATCTAGCATTTCTGTCATTCAAACCACAGAGAGTGTTAAAGCTTGACTGAATCTTTGTGGATGGGCTGAGTTTTAAAATGTTGAGACTCAGAGCCTAAGAGATCGTTTGCTGGTAACTTCCTCGGTTTGGGGGCATGGAGTCTCCTCTGAAGGATGGAGTTGGTCCTTTGGGACAGTGACTACACATCAGCCAGTCACAAAAGGAACTGCTGCTCCTTGGAAGCCTGGGGTGAGGTGGGTGGTTCTTGGAGATTTCTCTTGAGATAAGTCTTATTAAAGAGGCTGATGTCCAATGTGTGAACAACACCAGATAAACTGTGATCTAACATGCTGTGTGTTTTTCTTGGAAGAACGGTTCATGGAAGACAGAATAAGGAGAGGCAAAGGACTATCAGGAGAGCGACTGTTCCCATCTAAATGAGGACTCAGGGTTCCCAAGACACCCAGAGAGAAAGAGACTGAATGAGATGGGCAATGGAGGCGATGACCATGCAATTGTGATGGAGCAATAGGTGATGCTCCGGGAGGCTGACCAGTACCCTCTGGTTTCATTCTTTTTACAGAGAAGCCTTCTGGTCTCTCACAGTGTCTCTCAAGTGGATTTAGGCCATCTCAGAAGGATGCGTGCTCTGTGCAAACGAAGGGGTGCTTTTCCGTTGTAAAGAAAGCATTGGCATTTGGACTAGGGACTGGCTGACGTGAACTTCTTTCCCAGAGGGGATAAATTTCTGAAAGAGTTATTGGAACTGCAGAGTCAAGGACCGGGCTAGGAGTCATGGTGACTCTACCAGAGTATGGAGAATGCTAGACACCTGATTGGTAGAGGCCATAGGACTCCTCTAAAGCAAGCATGCTAACCTCGACAACCACCCACCTACAGTGGTGAGACTGTTCGAGATTGTCTACCACTGTGGTTTGCTCCTCAGCATGCGGCAGGCATATATTTTGTTCCCAACAAGAATTTAGGCAGCTTGAGGCCAGGACCGTCTTTCATCCACTGTGCGCCCTTCTAGGGAGCCTACTGCAGCCAGCATATGCTCAACTATCCATCTGCAGTCCAGTGAGGGGTTACTGAATCAGGGACTGCTGGTTCCAACAATGATAACCAATATCGTGAGGCACCTTGC
>NW_011903623.1:0-1364 GCF_000151845.1 Pteropus vampyrus | reverse complement strand
GAGGCGGTGCTATTTGGCCTCTGTTGTCCTGTAGTATAGGGTGGGGAAAGGTCACTGTCCTCCGGTGGAGATTGGAGGACTGAGGGACTGGGCTGACTTGACTGCATGTTTCGGGGGACCCACAACTAAGACTCACGCCTCTAGAGAAAGGGCACACCGGCAGAGCCAAGGAAGTGGGTGTCTGAACAAGGTTTAACCATTGATTGATTTAGGGAAACTGATTGGGATGTCCTGGGTCTCCCGTGACAATCTTTCCAACATTCCTCACTAAACCCCTGTCAAAAGAACCCTCCAGAGACTAGTTTACATCAAAAGACAGCCACTCAACTTTACACAATGTTTTTAGTCTGCCTGGAGAAAACTTTATGCCATAGTTAGCTCCTTCTACAAACCCTTCTTTGAAATGTCGCAGGAGACACCCCAAGGGTGTCTTCTGTGAACTCAGGCTTTCCCCCATTGCTTGCGCAGAAAACACAAAATAGACACTCGGACAGGAACAATCAGACACTCAGACAAGAACAATTACTGGGGTGTAGGTGGACCCAGAGAAGTCCGCCACCTAAAACCTAGGCAAGACCAGAGACGATCAACAGAACCCAACGACAGGGCACAGGAGGCGGTGTCCCGTGGCCTGGCCATGATCCGGGACCCCCACTGACCGGTCAACAGAAACAGGTAGGTACCTTTTATCCGGACACCGAGGCCTCAGAGATTCCAGATTCTCGTCGGGACCAGGAACAAGAGCGTGTCCTAAAGGTTGCGTCCTTGACGATTGTACTGACCCATCACAGCATTCAAGGGCTCTGGAATGTCTCAGGTTGGACACCCCTTTGAATCTGTAACAGGGACAGCAAGAGCTTCGGAGGCCGGCACGGTCTTAGATCGCAGGGCCACTGCCTGAGATCTCGCTGGGGCTTCCAAATGTTGTAGCCGCCAGCCCCTGAAAGACACATGGACCACCAGAAATCAGTGAGTTATAGGAAACACGCTCTTTATTCAGCCAGCTGGGTCTGCCAGGGGTATGCAGACCTCAAATTAAGCAGCCCCAAAATGTAGAGGTACAGGGTTTTTAAACCTTAATCTCATTCCTCATTCTGTCTTAAACACAAAGGTTTATTTTTCTCCTATTCACTACCTGTCAACGCACAGGTCGGTTGTGTAAGCGGGAGTACAGAAGCAGAAAGCTTATTGTTGGATGGTTATGTTCCCATGGGTGATAGCCTATGTTCCAACGGGTGATAGCCAAGCAGTAATTTTCCAGCCAGTTCAATTGCAGTTACAATCCAAACCAAATTTGTCAGAACATAGATCTGAGAAATTGGTGCACAGCATTCTTCCAAATTTCTCTGACATAAACAGAAATG
>NW_011903622.1:0-2262 GCF_000151845.1 Pteropus vampyrus | reverse complement strand
TATATATACTTCTTGTATATTCTTATCAGGCTAAGTTCTAAATCAACATAGGTTTATATTCATAGTTTGTTTCAGTTATAGTACTTTAAAAACAAAAGAGACCAAGTTATATTTTCCTCAATTTGTCGCTTCTTTTCTTACTTTACACATGGTATTTCTTTGCCCTATAGAAAATTTCCATTTCTATAATCAAATTTATCAATTTTTTTTTCATCTAGGTTTTGTGCCATATTTAGACAAGTCTTTCTCATGCCAAATTATATCTTTTTGAAGTATCCCATGTTTGCTTCTAAAATTTTTATGGTTTCATTTTTTAAATCAATTTTATTGAGGTATAATTTACACAGTTCAATCAGTTTTGACAAATATATACAGTCAAGTAACCAGCAGTGTAATTAAGAGCATTTCAATACCTCACTGATTGAGTTCTAGCGATTGAGTTCCCTCCATTGAGTTTCCTTCTCCTTTACAGTCAGTCCCCACGTTCTACTCCTACCCCTGGGGAACCACCAATCCACTTTTTCTCCCTTTAGTTTTTCCTATTCTAAAATGTCATATTGGAATTGTATGTCTTTTATAGCTGGCTTCTTTCATTAAGCTTAATGTCTGTGAGATTTATCCATGCTATTGTGTGTATCTTTTTTTCTTTTTTATTGTTGAGTAGTATTTTATTGTTGAGTAGTAGTATGGATAAAATCACAGTTCATTTATCCTTTCACTTGTTGGGTATTTCTAAGTTTTTGATTATGAATAAAGCTGCTTGGCTTCACTTTTTTGTTTTGTTTTGTTTCCGATGGTTTAATTTTTTTTAACATTTATTTTTTTAGAGCAGTTTTAAATTCACAGCAAAATTAAGTGGAAAGTAGAGAATTTCCATATGCACCCTGACTCCACAAATACATAGCCTCCCCCACTATCAGTATCCCCCACCAGAGTAGTACATCTGTTATTATTGATGAACCTATACCAACACATCTTTGTCACCACAAGTCCATAGTTTATCTTAGGTAAACTCATGGCATTGTACATTCTATGGATTTCTGTCAAATGTATAATAAAATGTATCCACTGTTATAGTATCATACATAATAATTTCACTGCCATAAAAATCCTGTGCTGTTTATCCCCCCAC
This sequence comes from Pteropus vampyrus, assembly GCF_000151845.1. NCBI lineage: Eukaryota > Metazoa > Chordata > Mammalia > Chiroptera > Pteropodidae > Pteropus > Pteropus vampyrus. The sequence goes on along the minus strand of NW_011903622.1, from coordinate 1,130 downwards.
CTACTCCAACCCCTGGCAACCACTGATCTTTTACTGTCTTCACAATTTGGCCCCTTCTGGAAAGTTATATTATTGGGATTATACAGTATACGGCCTTCTCAGATTGGCTTCTTTCTCTTAATAATATGCTTTAAGGTTCCTCCATGTCTTTTCATGATTTGATAGTTCATTTTTTCTTAGTGCTAAGTAATATTCCATTGTCTGGATGTACCACAGTTTATTTATCCATTCACCTACTAAAGAAGATCGTGGTTGCTTCCAAGTTTTGGCAATTGTGAATAAAACTGCTACAAACATAGTGAGCAGGGTTTTGTATGGACATAAGTTTTCAACTCCTCTGGGTAAATACCAAGGAGTACAATTGCTGAATCGTATGGCAAGAGAATTTCAGTTTTAAAAGAAACTGCCAAACTGTCTTCCAAAGAGGCTGCACCGTTTTGTGTTCCCCCCGACAGCGCCAGCAGTGAATGAGAGCTCCTGTTGCTCCATATCTCTGTCAATATTTGGTGGTTTCAGTGTTTCAAATTTTGGCTTTCTAGTAGGTATGCAGTGATAGCTCATTGTTTTAATTTTAATTTCCCTGATGACATATTATGCTGAACATGTTTTCATATACTTACTTGCCATCTGCATATCTTCTTTGGTGAAGTGTCTGTTCAAGTCTTTCGTCCATGTTTTTATTGGATTGTTTTCTTATTGTTGAGTTTTAAGAATTCTTTGTATTTTGGATAACAGTCCTTTATAGGACATCTGTTTTGCGAATATTGTCTCCCAGTTTGTGGCGTGTTTTTTTATTCTCTTAACTTGGGGAACTTTTTGTTTAGTGAGATTGGGAATCCAAGTTTTGCTTGTTTTTTGCAGATAAGATAATCCAGTAATCTCGACATGATTTATGCAATAATTTGTTTCCCCCTACTAATTTGAAATGCCACTTTTATACTAAATTCTCATATGTATTTGGATTTAAAAAATAGAATGCTTTTAAAAGTCCGTATCTACTGGTTACTTAAAAGAGGTGCCTATATGCTACCTAATACCTCTTCAAATATGACAAGGTACCCTAGTCATTTTCATGCATGTGTTCACCATATCCTAGAGTTTACAGTAAATGGTTGTATAAGCTACATTGA
>NW_011903621.1:0-1684 GCF_000151845.1 Pteropus vampyrus | reverse complement strand
GTTCTCACTGAGATCATTGAGCATTCTTATAAGAAGTGTTTTGAACTCTGCATCTGATAGATTGCTTGTCTGTATTTTGTTTAGGTCTTTTTCTGGAAATTTGTTCTGTTTTTCCATGTGGGACATGTTTCTTTGTCTTCTTATTTTAGCTGCCTTCCCTGTGTTTATATGTATTAGGTAGAACTGCTATGTCTTCTAGTCTTAGTCAAGTGTCCTTATGTATTATGTGTGCTGTGGAGCCCAGTGGTACAGTCTCCCTTGTCTCCTAAGGGGGTGCTCCAGGTATGTGCCTTGTGTGTGCTGTGTGTGCCTTTCTGTTGTAGTTGAGCATAGATTGCTCTTGTCACATCAATAGGAGGAATGGACTCTCAGGTTGATTGGTTGTTAGAACTAGTATTGACTACTGTGGGGAGGTTGTTGTGCAGAGGCTAATCTTAGCCAGCAGGATTTCTTTATCAGGGCTCTGGTGCTTGCCAAGTCTGTCCTTTGGGTATATCATTTGTGAAGGCAGTTGGGTGGTGCTCTGCTGTGGTCTGAAGCTGGCCCCCAAGTATGTTGGTTCTAGTACCAGTCTGAGCACACTGAAACATGCCCATAGTAACTGGGGTGGTGAGCTGCAAGGGGGGTGGTGAGCCAGTAGTAAGTTTTTCAAGAGCAAGGGATCCTTTTCCTTATAGATATCATGGCAATGCCTTTAACTCGTGTGCCCACATTTTCTGCTTCCATCTGTTGAGCAGATGGTGATAATGGCTAGAACAGTCAACCCACTTCATTGTCCTGGAAACCATAATTCAATGCAACATAACCTAATTGCTCCAGAGCTCCTTCTGCTTCTAGTACTTACTATTCCTAAGGTTAGGGCACACCTGGAGCTGTTCTATCTTTTGGCAGCTGCCTTCTCTTGTTTATATTTTTGTCTATGTTTTCCATTTCAACCCTCAATTTGTGTTCCAAAGATTTCTCACCATTTTTGACCATTAGCCTTTTGCCTTTTATTTTTTAATAAAAATAGACTTTTTTAATGGATACGATTTCTGCCATTTCTAGGAATTTGTAGTCAATAGAGAAGTAGGTTTTGAAATGTTCTTAATCTACCTTTTGAACTCCCTCTACCATCCTCTCTCTCTCTTTCTCTCTCTCATTCTCATTTGGCCATATTTCCTGATAGTGCCTATCACATTCTTTATTTATCTCTTTCCATGGAGATTATTATTATACATCTTTCTCTCAAATCTGTCCAAATATTACTCTCCTCTACTTTTTTTATGTGTATTGGGCAATGTTTAACTTAATATTTTACATACCCCTTTTTATTTCTTTCCTGCTATTTCTCCTACTTAAGCAAAACTACAGATACAACATAGGGTAACAAACAGATTAGAAGTGTGCTCTCAAAGAGAACAGATAGAAGGGCAGAGACACTGGTATGTTTTATAGATGAGATTGCTTCGTAACATACTTAATAGACTTATAATTAACACTAGATAGCAAACCGAGGCTGGCTGCCATTAGTGCTTGGCTTGGGGCAGCTCAGCAAGAAGTACAGGGCATGCTGAGGCCTGATGCCATTTGTTTAGGTTTTGTGAACCTTTGAGAGATTTTAGGAAAGTCTGTAGCATGAGCTGAGAGAGACTGTTTATATGGAAAATCCACTGGAAGTGGCTTGGGTGGCCCACAAGGTGAG
>NW_011903620.1:0-1579 GCF_000151845.1 Pteropus vampyrus | reverse complement strand
TCTTTTTGTGTTCTAAGTACTTAAGAGTCCTGGACACATAGCAAAAACTCAATAGATACTTATGGGATGGATGATGGATAACTCCTCTCCATTGGACAATTAACTGAAACTTCTGAAACAATGAAGCTCCTCCAAAAGTTTTGTAGAAAACCAGTTGCTAATTCTCTTGGTGTTGATTTTGCAGAACTCACACAACAAAGTATGTAAATCCACTAACTCAGATTGTGTTTCTGAGGACACTGCTCATTACAACTGTATAATAAATGGAAGTGCACAAGTCACCATTAGCACGGAACAGATTGTTTGGGTAGCAAAGACAGCAGCTGTCACAGCTTGACAGCTTTCTTGTTAGTGAATCAGCTTTACTGACAGCCTATTTGATTGAAAACCACTGTTCACTGACAGTGCGCTGTAGCCGATATACATATGTATCTCATGAAAAATGAGACAGTTGCTGAATACCCATGAAAGGTTGAAAAGCTACAGCTCTATGAACTACATTAAAAAAGGAATAACGTTCTAATAAAGCAGGTCTATTAGTGTATAAAACGTTTTGCTTACTGAAAAACACTAACAAAAGTGCACATGAAAGCAATGACAGATGACCCAGTGGTAGCATTTTTGTGCATCGTTTAAATTAGTCTTCCTGTCACAGGAATTTTATTTGCAACCAAATGAGGCCAATGTGGAAAGAGAACCTGTGGGGGAAGCACAGTCATTCTACTTCTTAAATCTTGGGACTGTCACAGGCTGAATGTCAGGGGCTGAGATCCCTTCTCAGATTTGAACTTGGGGTAGAAGTACATGAGCAGAGTGGGGATGATATCAGTGAGTAGAATCAGTCATATATAATGCAAGTGAGTGTGGTATACTACCTAGTACAGACTTGACAATGTACTTCAATGCTGAAAAGCTTCTGTTTCAACAATGCAGTGCCTCTGCCTGAGTAGAGATGTAGGGATAAGAACAGTTCAGATATTCTGGGGTTACTTGTAAATTGGCAAGGATGACATCTCAGTGGAATGGGAAGCACTGGATTCACTCATTTGGACTTCTCTGTGAGATTCACTAATTTACGTCCCTAAACTCTTCCTTAGAATGATTCATATGCTTGGGGCCTTAGAAAGTACAATGAGTTAATGCATTTACCTGATAATTTTGTCCAAGTTCCCATTTGTCATCATCACATAATTTGGCAGAGTTTCTGGCCTCTATACAAATGAGAGACAGGATCTGAATAACCAACGTGCCTGCAGGTCAGGAGAGCAGAGCAGCTACACTCAGACATTGATTTGGATAGGTTGGCAGGGCTGTGCGTCTCACTAGTGGCAAATCCAACTGTTCTTTGTGCAGGTGCCAATAATAATGAGTGGCAACATGGCCAGAAAATAAGTGTTTGAACCAATTATGAAATGTTTAATCCATGGAATAAAAATAAATTATAAAGCTGATCATGTTAAAAATAAGAGAGAGAGAAAGATGGAGACATTGAGTATAATTGGTTGTGGAGAAGGAAGGAAGGAAGGAAGGAAGGAAGGAAGGAAGGAAGGAAGGAAGGAAAGAGAGAGAGACAGAGAGA
>NW_011903619.1:0-1622 GCF_000151845.1 Pteropus vampyrus | reverse complement strand
CAAATGTCACCTTTTTAGAGAAGTCTTCCCTCACTGCATCTCCACCTAAAACAAGCCCCACCTCCACCCTGCCAAACTCTACCCCTCGAATAACTCGATTTTTATTGCTTGCAAATTTAAATAAATTTGACTCTACTATTTTCTTTCTTCCGTGTCTTGACCAGGAAGATGTCAGCTCCCTGGGGACAGGGATCATTGTCTGTCTTGTTCACTACTGGGTCCCCGGCTCCTAGAACAGGGACTAGCACAAAGAAGATGCTCAATAAAAAGCCACTGGATGAACAGACGGATGAACAAACCTGGCATCATAGGGCATGGTTAGGGTTTGTAGTGCTGATGAACCTGGAGTGGGGGACAGGCTCCAGGAATTGCAGATGGTGGAGGCGGAGCTCAAACTTCACCCTGGGGACTGTGCGAGCCACCCATGGATTCTTAGCAGTGGAGGAACTGAATGAGGATTGTTTCTCCAAAGATAAGGCTCTTTGCAAACTAAGTCTCCACCAGTAAGGACTAGAGAAAGAAATGAGAGTAATTTATCTGACACTAGAAGAGCTAAATGCATCAACAAGGCTAAGGTCAAAAACACCTCCTTGAGCGGGATAAAAAAAGCAAGTAGAAAAACCATCAACAAAACAAAAAGACAACTGACTGATTGGGAGAAGATATTTGCTAATGATACATCTGATAAGAGATTAATATCCAAAATATATAAATAATTCATACGACTCAACAACAAAAAAACAAACAATCCAATTAAAAAATGGGCAGAAGACCTGAACAGTTCCTTCTCCAAAGAGAAAATACAGATGGCCAATAGACATATGAAAAGATGCTGAAGTTCACTAATCATCAGAGAAATACAAATTAAAACCACAATAAGATATCATCTGACACCTGTCAGAATGGCTATCACTAATAAATCAAAGAACAACTAGTGTTGGCGAGGATGCGGAGAAAAGGGACCCCTCATACATTGTTGGTGGGATTGCATATTGGTACAGCCGCTATGGGAAACGGTCTGGAGGTTTCTCAAAAAATTAAAAATGGATATACCTTTTAGCCAGCAATTTCACTTCTGGGTATTTATCCAAAGAAAACTCAAACAATAATTCGTAAAGATCTATGCACTCCTGTATTCGTGGCAGTACAATTTACAATAGCCAAGATATGGAAGGAACCTAAATGCCCATCAACAGGTGATTGGATAAAGAAATTATGGTTCATATATACAATGGAATATTACTCAGCCATTAAAAAGATATGAAATCCTACCATTTGCAACAACATGGATGGACCTAGAGGTTATTATGCTGAGTGAAATAAGTCAGACAGAGAAAGATAAATACCATATGATTTCACTTATATGTGGAATCTAAGGAACAAAAAGAACAAACTAATCAAGAACAGACTCACAAATATAGAGGACAATCTGATGACAGCTAGAGAGGATGGGAGTTGGAGCCTGGGAGAAAGGGGTGAAGGATTAAAGAAGGACAAATTAATAATTGATAGATGGTCATGGGGATGGGGAGCATGGCATAGAGAATGCAGTCAGCATTAATGTAATGGCTAGGTGGAGAGCCAGAGGAGAGAAAGAGCAATCAGGGGAATCGTTTCATAAA
>NW_011903618.1:0-2877 GCF_000151845.1 Pteropus vampyrus | reverse complement strand
TCACCCTGAAGGTGTGTCTGGGGCCTGGCCCAAGCGGAAGCCACGCACAGCCAGGACATATCTGGCATGGCCGAGGTGCCCCTGGCGCCCGGGTAGGCCCTCCTGCGCCCGTGGGTGCGGTCGACGGCACGGGTCCCAGCGTAGCCGAGTCACGAAGTGCTGCTGCTTTTCTTAGCTCAGCGGGTGCTTGGCCTCCGGGGCGGAGGCCGCCGGGGGCACGGTCTCTGTCCCACCTGCGAGCACCCCGCCTACAGCACGATGGGGCCACAGCCTTGTCCCGCTAGATCTGGAGCTCACGGTGACACCCCACCACGACACCAGCAGCGTGACCAGCTCGGCCCTGACCCGGTCTGCTTTTCAGTGCGTTCTGGACCCGGACACGTCGGACCCGACTGACCACCTGGCCGAGCAGGCCGTGGAGTTCTGCCAGCGGGTGGGCAGCACAGCCACCACGGTGTCCGAGATCGTGGGGACGAAGGATGAGGCTGTGTACCGGGCCATCGAAGAGGGCATCCAGAGGGTCAACAGGAATGCGATGGCCCAGCCCTACCACATCCAGAAGTGGGCTGTTCTCGAGAGGGACTTCTCCGTCTCGGGTGGAGAGCTGGGTAGGTGGGCTTCAGCTTCGACTCTGCCAGGTGCTGTGTGGGAAGGCGGAGGCCGTGGCGGAGCCTGCGAGGTGCCTGCAGGAAGGTCCCCGAGGGTACTTGGGGTGATGAACACCCACGTCCTCCCCGTGGGGAACATTCACTGCTCAGTGCATGGGCTCGGTTGTGAGGGCCTGCCACATTATGGGACATGTGCTGGAACTCGTTAATTTGAACACACAACATTTGACTTTGCTTTGACTGTGGAACCACTGTCCCCCGGAATCACTGTGGGACCACCAGGAAGGCACCAAAGTCGCGTTAATGTTTGGGCTGGAGTCACCTGGTTCTAGGGAGTGAGACCACCATAATCTGTAAAGTCAGCTCCCATGACAGGTAAGGGAGTGAAGCCCCCTATGGGCAGTGGTCCGCGGTCTGCGGTCCGCAGAACCAGCCAAGGCCTCTGGTGCAGCATCAGCCAGGTAGACAGAGTGCCCGGGTGTCCACGGCTGGGGGGGCGGGCGGGGTGCGGAAACGGTGTCCTCACGAGGTTCCCTTGAGCCCATCGAGGCCGCACGCTGACACACTGCCCAGAGTGCCGAGTGAGTCCGGCCATCTGCTGTAACGTGGAGTGCCGGTCAGCCGGACGGTCATGTCCTCGCTAAGCCGTTCACAGAAACGATGCCCAGGTCCCCAGTTCCACGGCTGAGAGTCAGCTCCCACGAAATGGGCTTTCAGCCGCCCGCAACCTCAAATCGGAGCCCTTTCACCGTTGCTTTTGAGGGGGGACCAAGGCCGAGAAAGGTGGTTCGGGGACACCCTCTCACAGAGACCGTGGCAGAGCCGACCCCAGCCAGGGCACCCCCCGTCCTCGGGGCGGTCAAAGCAGGGTGCCCAGCATCGTGTGAACTCTCAACGGAGATGCAGACGGATTTGCGTATTCGTTATCGTAGCAGGTGACCCGGCAGTAAGCACTTGGTGTCAGTTTCCGTGGGCCAGAAACCCAGCCGCTTAGCTGGGTGGCCTGCGGGGCCTCTCCCGTGGTTACAGCAAATGTCAGCTGGAGCGGGAGGGCTGTCGGCCAAACCAGTGGACCCCTGCACAGGCCTCTCTGTGTCCCCTCAACGCAGCAGCCGCAGCCCCAGGGATGATGGTCTGAGCAGCCTGGACCAACTCGTCTTTCGCTGTCTGGGTGGCTCGAATCCTCTGCTCCTTCAAAGGACAGATCGACGAATGCGCTGAGGATCAGAAGTGGGCGCGGGTAGAGGGTGAGGTGGACGCGGCTCGCACTTCACTGTGTATGCGAGAGGAGCTGCAGCCTCTCGTGACTGTTCTCGGAAGTGACAGACTGCCACCCAGACCAAGGCCGCTGTGCCATGGGGGGCGGGGGGGGTGACCGGCGGGAGCACGGACGGCCGAGGGCCATCTCAGGCTGGCTGCTCCACGCCAGCGGCGAGGTCTTTACCTCGTACCTTCTCGGGTGTCTCGGAGCCCAGGCCTCACTCAGTTCTTCTAATCTCTCCTTTAGGTCCCACGATGAAACTGAAACGGTTCACGGTCTTGGAGAAGTACAAAGCCATCATCGACTCCTTCTCCCGAGAGCACAGCAAGTGACCGGGTCCCCCGGCGTCTCGTGAAGGCGGCGGGGGCGTGTTCCCGAGCCCGCGTCCCCTTGGGTCAGGGCATGCGGACTCCCGGCGGGTCTCCTAGGCCCCCTGGCCGGGTGCGGCACCAGAGTCTGCACTCGCTGGGTCTCGTGCCCACGACAGCTGACGATTCCGAAGCTGCGTGTGTCTAGTTTTAAGCGTTGCTTCTTGTTCAGGTGACAGGAGACCCGTTCTCCTTCCAGACCTAAACAGCTGACAGATTTTGGCCTTCGTTCCAGGTAGATTTTATGGCTGCCGGCTCACCGGGTAGGCGGTGTGGGGAGGAGGGGAAGTCGGCTCGTGTTGCCATGTGTGCTGCGGGAAAGCCAACGGTTGTAACTCACTCGCCCCTTCTGGGGCCCGGTTGGGATCCGCTGACCTGCCACTCCTTTCCTGGGCTTTCCTCCACATGCACGCCAGCTGACGCGATGCTTCATAGACCCGCTGCTTACATTTCACGTGTCATTTGGGTATTAAACTCCTTAACAGAATTGTCGGCAAGGACCTGATTTTTTTTTTTGTCAAGCAGGTGGAACCAGTCCAGGGAGCGCTGGGTGTTTAACCCACAGGGCTGTGCGCGACAGGCGTGTGGGTGACCACTGGCGCCTGGCGTGAGCGAAGGCGCCAAAGGGTCAGGTGGAGCC
>NW_011903617.1:0-1115 GCF_000151845.1 Pteropus vampyrus | reverse complement strand
TCAGCTTTAGCTAACTTACCTAACCTGGCAAATAGGACCTGCTGGCCTTATAAGAAAATCCCCCAGCTCCTGGCCAACGCTGCCCTGGTCCAAGTTGCCTCTTCCAATGTTCTATAAACTCACTCATATCCAAAATCCCTCAGCGAAAAGCACCCCGCTGCTTGTGAGGCACTGTACTCCCCCCATCCCTAGGTTGTTTTGAAACTTGTTACTAAATTGTTTTAGTTTATCATTTGACACAGGTGTCATACTTCAAGTATCACCTCCTTGGAGAGAGGTTCCCTGATCATCAAATCAAAAATATCCATCCTTCCTCTGAGTACTTAATTTAAAATAGCTCCCTTCTGCTCTGTTTTATTCTACTTGTAGTATTTAACTATGTGAAATCATCTTAATTATGTATTTCTTTTTTTTTAACTGTCTTTCCTACCAGGTGATATATTAATTCCATGAAAGCAGAGACTTGTGTGTGTGTGTGTGTGTGTGTGTGTGTGTGTGTGTGTGTGTGTATCTTTCATTGCTGAATACCCAGCATTCAGGCATCTGGCACATAATAGGTGCTCAAAGCATATTTATTGAATGAATACATAAATGTGCTTTACTGCTTTTTATTCTCTTGGATTCTTTCCACACTTCCTTTTTTCCTTCTACACTTCCCTTTTCCCCACCAAACTTTAATCTTCCTAGTGTCCATATTTATCTCTAATAAAGATTTCTTAAACTCAATCTTTTGTTAAAGGTTTTGTACCTTCTGAGGTTTTAACAAACCGATTTTCTGTTAAGAGAAAAATCCATATTACAGATATTTAAACACTTTAAAAACATTTTTGATATATAATGTTCACAAATGCCTAAAAACATTTTGTAAATAAAGAAGCATAATCTAAGACAAGACAAAGTATTTGGTCTCTAAGTAGTAGTCGTGCCACTGAAAATAATAACTTTGGGTTAATATTATCTGAAGTACATAGAGTAATGTAAATAGATATTTTCTCTATTAATTATGTTATTTGGAAAAGGATTTAACGTGTCTCTAGTATGGGTTAGACACTAAGACATAAAAATAAGGCAGTTCCTGCCCATACGGAGTCTATAGTCTGAGAAAAGGATTTCTA
>NW_011903616.1:0-1839 GCF_000151845.1 Pteropus vampyrus | reverse complement strand
GTTGTCATGATTCTCATGATCTCTTTAGAAGCCACAGCTCTGGAAAGAATAAGCTAATAAATCCAGAACATTTTCCTGAGAACACATGTGTCAAATCAGAGACAAAGAGAAAATGAAAGAACCGAACCAAAGGAAGTAAAGAAAGTGGGATGATAATTCATATTTTAACTTAGGGATGAACCACTTTGTAAGGTTTACACAACCGAGGAGCCAGAAAAGAGGCTCCAGATTTTTTTGATTATTTCTTTTTTTCTTTTTTTTTTTTTTTTTACGTAGGATGCAGACAATGATGCCTAGTCATTGTGTAGTTTCTGCTATTTGACAAATAGCCACTCTGCCAAGTATAAATGTTCTGTTTCTAGAAGGATGGGCTCTGCAAATGAGTGGCAGGTAAAGGAGGATGCCTGAGCTTCCCAGGTTTGGTTTACTACTTCCTTCTGCATTTTAATTGGTGTCTCCCTTGGATTTGGTTCTCCAAGGAAAATGTTACAGCAGCTTAAAATTCATTATTTTCCCAAGTCCTGTTTATTCTAATTTCCTTTCCTGTTTTGTGCAGAAGGAGCTTTCAGGCTAGGTACTGCAGCCATTTGTGTTTGCTGAGGCAGAGAGAGCTTCGATGAGCTGGGCTGCCCCTGCTTCTGCAGCTAACTGGGAGAGGCTGTGGGCTCTCTGTTCACATAGGGATAAACAATACTTAAAAAGAAGGCTTTCTGTAGACACCCTTTGACTGAGAAAGCAGAGATTTCTCTGCCCTAGCCATTATGTCTGGTACCCTCAAGGCACTATTTGGAATGCATGCTCCCCACCTGTGCCTATCAGTATATGCTCTGGGGCAGAACTCAAAATTACTCACATGCGTATTCAGGCCTACACCAGAATGTTTTAAAATTATTTATGTTCCAATTATACTTCATTACTTTTTAACTAAAGATCTCATTTCACTCCATTGAAGAACCCAATATGATTTGAGTAATTTCAAAGTAGCCACAGGGAACATGCATTTTGGGACCATATTTCATGAAAGGCACAGTGCACCATTGAGAACCTTCCCTAGTTTGTGAAGTAAAGTGAATTGGTGAAGCTGACAGATGAGGTTTGGAGTTGCTACAAAAGGTAACTTTGTCAAAACAATTGCTTACAGCTTTTCTTAATTTCTAGCAATATCCATGCAGCAGTTTACTTTTTGATTTTTTTCTTTTCAAATAGCTTTTACTCCTTTCTTCTAATACTGTGATTAAATCCAAATGAGGTTTCAGTAGATCTTTATTCCCATGACTTCAAAGCTATCACTCTGACTATTGTCATTTTGTTTGGGAGAAATAAATTCTTCAAGAGCCTCTAGCACCAGAAAAAATAAATTGTTTCAAAGCAGAGAGATATCTTCCATGGCTTAACAACAAGTCTCAGTGAATCAGACTTTTCCCCCTTCATTTCAAGCTGATATCTTATTTTTGGCCAAAGCTTCCCCCAAGAAAAAGAAGGGCAATAAGTCCTTAAGGTTCTCACTGCCAGGTTGCCAGGTTTTTAGCAAAAGAACTTTTTTTTTTTTTTTTTTTTTTTGCAGAGGGCTGTAAAGTCCTGCTTCAGAAGATCCAGCTGAGATATTTTTTCACCTCACTCTACAAAAATGTTAATTCTGGCTTTTATCTAGATTGGGAAATCTTTTGAGCATTTCTTATGGGTTTCTTTGTTTTAATTCTCCGTAGGCAAATGGCAACTTTGTGTTGATTTTAATTTGCATGGGAAAGTGGTATGGGTGCTTCCACTGGACTAGCTCTTTAAAGACGCATGTAAAAGATTAGAACATTAGCAACCTTTTGATTCACTTCTGATGCTTCC
>NW_011903615.1:0-1568 GCF_000151845.1 Pteropus vampyrus | reverse complement strand
CTTAAAATGACAAGACCAGTGATCAGAAAGAAGATGCATCTTTTGGAAGCTGCAATGTTTAAGGGGAAAAAAATCAATCTGTCTGTGTGAAGATAATCACTGGTAATTTTAATGTAAACATTTTCTGTGGCATTAGGGGAAATGAACAAAAAATGTAGCTAACCTGTTTGGAAGTTTGAATGTAAAGAGGAGGAGAGGATGGGTAAAGCTTTCATTAGTATAGTCTTGAGCAAGTTTAAAAGAAAGGAAGAAAAGAGAAAGGAGCGGGGGATGAGAAAAAGTTCCTGAACAGGGAAGAAGGGGAAGAGGTCAGGCTCAGGTGAATGGTTGGCCTTGAACAGAGGAACAGCCTTTCTATTAGATCTCGGCTGGTAGGAATGAAAGTGGACAAGCAAGCTTTATGAGAGGAGGAAGGGATGGAGGAAAATCACACATAACGGCTTTGATTTTTCACAATGAGTTAGGAAAGACGATATCTGTTTATAGAAAGGGGGCCAGGGTTCCATGGGTGCTATGAAAATTAATGAATAAGAACAATAATATTAACCGTTTATTCAACGTTTATTATTTAATAATATGTTATTAAGATAAAGACATTAAAATTTTTATTTAATGCTTAAAACAACCCCATGAGATAGAAACTATTATAACTGTTCATTTTATGAATGAGGAAGCTGCAGTTTAGAGCTGGTCAGTAATTTGTCTTAGGTCACAGCTTAGCTAAGTGACAAAGCCAGGACAAGAAGAAAGGCTATCCGACTCCAAATCCCAAAAGTAAGCAGGAAGTCATCCAAGAAAACTAAAGGGATGTGGGGGAGGGGGGAACTGAGAAGCGTAATGTGTGGTATTTCTGTTCTGATCTACTTAGCTGTTTGAGAGTAATAACCTTCTTTACCTAATATACCAACAGAAGGTTTGCGTGGCTGGAATGAAAAGGAACAGTCTAGGTACACGATAAAAAGGTGTGTCTGAACCTTTCGGCCAGTAAGAAAATGCTGCCAAAATACAGATTAACAAACCTGAAATCTCTGTGGGGCACATTTATTCAAAGGACAAATCTGCACAACAATCTGATTAAGGGGGTGGGCACAAGATGACAGAGGTACAGAGGTTTTGTGCAGAGGTTTGCTAGTACATTTTCTTTCCTCCAAATGCTCCTTCAGCTATTTTATTGAAGAACAGACATGTAATTATTATAATTATAATTATTCTATTTTTTAGCAAGAGAAAATAACCAAATTTAATACATACATATATGTGGGAGCCCTTCATACATGAGAGACTCAGAGACCCCACAGGCTCGAGAGGTTCAGAGATCGAAAGGGAATGCGGGTATATGAGACATTCTGAGCTAGAAATGAAATAAGGTGCCTTGGGGGCTTGAAAGGGTCATTGCAGAATGATAAGATATGGAATTACTGAAATGGGATCAGCAAAACTCTTCTGACAACATACTCTCCCACCCTCCACTCCCAGCCCCTGGTCCCCCACCCTCCACCTGGCCAGTGGTTTTTAAACTTTAACACGCATAATAATCCCCCGGAGGCCTTGTTAGAATCAAGGTTACT
>NW_011903614.1:0-1913 GCF_000151845.1 Pteropus vampyrus | reverse complement strand
GGAGAACATTCCCTTTTTTCATAACTAATCTCTAGTTAAAGTATTTCACATTACCATAAAGTAGTTATCTGAATCATTTTGGAAATTGTTTCCTGAGTTCACATCTAGGCCTTAAAGACACAATTGAATGATGGATTCGGTTTTGTCCGTCTTAAGGTTTCAGTATTCTCCTAAGACTTTCAAATGTCTTTATCTTGCCTAGAGGTAAAAATTAGAGAATTACCAACTTTTACTTCATCACTCTTACTCAGTATACTAATTATTATCTGTTTTACGGTAGAGAAATGTGGCTTTTCTCTTTAGATTTCAACTATATATTATAATTCAGTGAAAGAATTACTCCACGAGGACTTTTAAAAATCCGAGTTTAACCTAGCCTTTATATGACTTGCTGGCAGTGTGACATCTTGATAATTAATCTCTGAGTTTTATTGATTGCATCTGTATTTATAAGGAAATTTTATATTTTCTTTAAATCTGTAGTCCTACAATCTGAGCCTTAATTGTTGTTAAGAAGGATATTGTAGGGTTAAATAACTAGTATGAAATTGAAAAAGCTAACATTTGTCTAGAAAATAAGAGATTATTTTTTCTTCTTTAGATGTATCATCAATCTTTTTTTCCAGCCAGTTTAATGAAAATATCAGGATAACAAAGGGACAGACAAATTTATTTTTAGTTCTTATCATTTATCATTCTATATTTTTTCTTTGTGTTTAATCTGAAGTACAGTCTATACTAACAGCATTAAGAAACTTTTTTTTTTTTTTACTAACCCCATCTTGAGACTTCCAGCTGAGATTATAATTTTCTGAGACTGGGGGTAGATATTATTGATTATCAGATTTTTTTTTTTTTTTTTGGCTAGTTTGTGTGGATTTTAATGTATTTAAATGCCGAGTGATTGGATATTAGTAATAATTGTATGTAACATATTAAGCTACTGTACATCTCTCTATTAATAGTGACTAACAGCAATTTTTAAAAATAGACCAATATTTAGCACTTTATTAAATAAACTTTACACATATTATTAGTAAGGAACATATTTGATTTCAGTCTCATGAAACAATTTTATAACCTGAGGGGAAAAAAACAAAACTATTTAAATCTCTTCAAGAAATAAGTAAATGAATAAAGAAGCTAAAATAGTCACTTGTTATTGTGATTACAGATTTTCTATAGTGAAACAAAACTAAAAATTGAAATAGTTATTTACTAAATATTGGTGTTTCAAATTTGTACGTTTCAGAGTTCAAACATGGCTTTCCAATTTAATTAGAAAGGTAAAAGATACATTTTTAGATTTTTGAGACTGCCAGTCAAGTTTTATGACAAGCCTTACTACTAACTCAGCATACGTGAGCCTGTGTGGGTGGGTCAAGGGAATGAGGTGAAATCTATAAGGCTTGCCAACTGCTTAACATGGATGGGCATCATTTTATATAGATAATCTCATTTTGTCACAATACACTTTTTTATTATCCTTGCTTCAAAAGAATAAGAACTGAGGCTCTGAAAGGATATAGAACAGCTTGTTTGGGGACTTAAAAAACAACCATGGATGTTTAACTCCAGAGTCCATTTATTTTCATCAAACCATAGGCTCTTCCAAAAGATTAAGAGGCGCAAACTGCTTTAAAAGTTCAACCCAATGAACCCCAAATCTGTTTAAGATATAATGTTAGTTTATTTGTGTACTGAAAATACTTTTGCATTGTCTTACTATGTTCCAGGCCTTGTGCTAAGAATGGTTGGGGAAGAGAGGCTAGAGATAAATCTTAGAACCAGTTTTGAATTGGGGTGATTTGTCCTGAAAGCCCTAGCTTTTAACCACCTTACTATACTGCCTTGAAGCAGGCATTAGTGACAGTCAAAAGACACTAACAGACTTGAAACCCCTTCTGATTTGC
>NW_011903613.1:0-1642 GCF_000151845.1 Pteropus vampyrus | reverse complement strand
ACACACACATGTGTACATTGCCACTTGATTTTTCTCTTTATTTTTGAGATTTATCCACAAGAAGGCCTAGTTATTTATTTTAAATGAGGTATAAGCGTCTACTGTACAATATACCTCCATGTATTTTATTCTTTTCTTGACCGCAGGATGGTTAAATAGTTTACCCTTTTTTTGCTATTACAAAATATTCAAGAAATATCTTTGTACGGTATCTCGAGGATCTCCAGGGAGACATCTAGACGTGGACTTGCTGGGCCGTAGGAACATGTACCTTCACCTTTGCTCGGTATTGCCAAGTTGCTGTCCAAAGTGGCTGTACCAGTTTTGCAGTCCATCATCTGTGTAGGAATCCCTACACCTTGGCCAAAACTTGGAAACATGGGGCTTTGTGATATTTGCCAATCTGATGAAGGTAAATGGTATCTTAGCAAATCGTTTGTTATTTTTTAAAAACTGGGAATAATCCATCCCTTCCCTCAACTTTTCACAGCTTTCTCTCTCGTGCAGTCATTAGCAGTGAACTTTTCACAAGGGTTGTGTTCGTAATTGTCTGGATGCTGAGACTGAACGGAAGTGATACAGGAAAGAAGGCATTCCTGGGTTCCAAGCCACTCTAGGCCTCCTTTTTGTCTCATTCAACTTTGTCCCAGCCCTTTGCATGGAGCCGGGCACAAAGTGGCATTTCCAAAATTGTTGACTCAGTGGGGTATGCCATCTCTTTGTTGGGGCAGCAGAATAAGGGCAGTGCATGCTTTTGTGAGGTTTAAATAATAAACACTTATAAAATGCACTTTTAAAAATGTAAAACTTAGACAAAGGTATTATTTTCACAGGTGCATTGCAGTTGCAAAGAATTTCTATGAGAAAAATTTCAGAGTGCTCTATGTAAAGCTTGAAAGTTAATTATACTGGTTCTTGCTTATTTATATTTAGCACTTTTTATATGTCGAGGACATGAGAAAGAAAAGAGCAGTCCTTGACACCAGGAAACTAGCTGGACACTTACAGCTAAGCCTCAGTGATTTTAGAAACTGGCCTGACTCTCAAAGATAGGCCCTGTCGTTTTCCTTGTGGACATAAAACAATCTCATAGAACACCAACATCAGATAAGGTCACTCTGTGGCTACATTGAAGTGAGATAGAACAAGACCACTTCTAACTTTGTCTAAGCACAGACAATAATAAGGTCAGTGCGCAAATCACAAAATACCAAACACCACCCCTCTTCCCAATACTATGAATGACTGCCGGCCGCTGCTTTGTCAGGTACAGCTTTAGCCTCATTCCTTAGCCTGCCATCCTTCTAGATAAGATTTATTAATATACCCAATCATTGGACTGTCTCCAATTTCTGATAGCACCAAAATCCAGAGTAACCCTCCTCATTCCGCGTCTGAGGAGTCTTCCAAAATCACTTATCTGCAGTTCAAATCATTCGAGTCCTTTCTAGCACCCCCTTACTGAGAAAGCCCACGGTTCCCCACGGTGCATGTTCTCATTCCCTGTGAGTAATTTACTCCACTTGTTCACCTACAGGAGTTCCTCCGGTGGTCTTTGGTGGAGGTGCTTTCACAGACATTTCTAAGAGCTTTACATATGCCATCTCACTTAAGCCCCACAATACCCCTGTTTATTAGGTGG
>NW_011903612.1:0-2829 GCF_000151845.1 Pteropus vampyrus | reverse complement strand
TTAAAGGATTTGAAGCCCTGATTTAACTGATGTATGTTTATTCCACAAACAGTTTTTGCGTGCATGCTCTGCAAAGTTCTGCGCTAGATACTGTTCAGGAAATAGACAAATAAGATATGCTTGTCCTCCAAGACTTCTAGTTTAGTAACTTATTGTAGAATGCTATAATAGAGGCGCAAGCAGAAAGCTGGGGTAACAGGAAAAGACCATTAATTTTTCCTGGGAGAATCATGGAAGACTTAATAGAGTAAGTGGTATTTGAGCTGTGCCTTGAGAGGGCAGAGAAAGGAAGGGGTATTTATTCTAAGGAGGCATAAAGTGAATGCAACCGACGTGTGAAAGCGTGTGGCGTGTTCTAGGCGCAAAGTGCCCTCTGCTGCAGCTGAGTGAGTACAGGTGGCGCTGGTGGCGAAAGCTCGTGTTTGGAGTTTGGTTTTTATTCCACAGCAGTAGGATGCCAGTATAGGTACCAAAACCTGGGGAGATTACTGGAGACAGTAATGGAGGTATTTGAAAGATGTAGCAAGGTCTGCAATCTTTCATGAAGACTTTATAGAAAAAGTATTAAGTTTCTGATACCTATGGTTCCTAGTAAATACGAGTTTTATAAACCATGCCCTGAGGATCCTGATTCCCCATCAGTCAAGATTTGTCAGACTTTACTTTCTGTAGTTAAAAAACACAGTTACAAGAACAATTGCTTTAAAATGTTTTTCAAATGTTATAATTTTGGATAAGCATTTCCAAATTACACATATCCCATCCTGCACTCTATAGGTGGCAGTATAATCATTACGATCTTTAGGTGGGTAGTTTTCCAGAGTATATTGAAAATGATTGAACTCTTGCTAGCTCTTCATTAGAAATAAAATTAGGAGACTGTCCAATAGGAATAATCCGATAAGTGAACACAAGCAAGTTCTTTGTACTTTTCTTCTTTAACAGTTAAAACTAGCCCAGATGTCCTATTGACAAAGGACTGGTTTAATAGATTATGGTACCTCCGTGCTATTTATTTCTATCAGTTAAGAGTAAGGAATTTATCAGGACTAATAAGATGAGCAAACTTTACTCTTATGTAAGGAAAAGTGCTTTTTTTTTTTGTAAAATAATTTGTTAAAGCTCTAAAAAGTAATGGAGAAGTAGCACCACGTCAGTGGCTTTGTGAAGGAGTGGAATTGTGGGAGAACTTTCATGATTGGCTTTATATATTTCTATATTTTAATTTTCTATAAGCATGTATTTTGTAAACTTAGAAACCCACAAGTATCCCTGGGAGATTCTAATATTCTTTCTAACAGAAAAAAAAAAGATATGAAGTCCCCAAGGCCAAGAAATCCCCCATTATTCCATTATCCTGCCTAGCAAAGCTTGAACTATCCTGTTGTTAGGTCCAAGTATCAAATTCTGAATAGCATTTTAAAAGTTCATTGCCCTGCTTCATGCTGTTCTGTGTTATGGTGTTCTTGAATCCTCTTTCAAACAGATCATCTACCCTATGTGCTCATGAATCCCATGAAATTTTAAGCAGAATTTCATGTATGTGCTCTCTTTATTTGGCAGAACCCCAACCAGGTTAAACCCAAATCTCTTAGTGTGCCTGTGCTGTAAGTACACTCAACGCTGTAAAATGCTGCCAGCGTAAATTAGAACAGCCACGCTCACTGAGCTGTTGATTTATGACCACAAATCTCGAGTGGGCCATTCACAGCAGCCACATACACGCTTTCATAGTTAATGTCTTCTGCCTCCTGGTCAGAAGGATGAGCTGCCCACCTGGGAACAGTTCCAAGTACACAGTTGTTGCCTTATGCTCTTGTCTATGTAAGGTCTTCGTCCTACAATAAACCCCTTTCTCTTCACAATAAATTCCTTGTTGCCAAATGATTCTCATCAACAAGTACGTTTTATTTAAATATGTTTGTATGTATTTAAATATGCCTGCCTTAAAAAAAGACATAATGTTCCCTTCTACGTGTGCACCCACTTTTTATTCCTTTTTATTGCTGAACTAGAACATTTTTATAATCTCATCTCTAATTTCCTCGCTTCCTATTCTCAACAGACTCTAATCAAAAATGTGTTAAACATTGTTCTTAGAAAAAGAAAAATACAAGAAACAAAGTATGAGGGAGTTGGTAGGAAATGATGAAATAAAAAGGGAATATAGATTTAGTAAATAAACCTAAACGACTTTTTGGTACAAAAATAAAAGTAAAACTATAGATAATTAAGAAACAAACAAGAATCAAATATCCTAATTAAAATGGTGGGAGGAAAGACCATTTTGTTTAATCCTATGCCATTATTTTTAAAGAGCCAAGTAAAATTATTAAAGAAAAATTCTGTGAGTCCAGAAGATACCAAAAACCTAAACATTAATTATTGGAGAAGAAACAGTTGTCAAGGAGTTAACCTCTACCGCCACCACCCATGTACATCAGTCCCTAAGCTCATAGAGCTTCAGAATGGAATTCAAATTTTAATGCACTTTAGCTTTTTCTGATACTGAAAGATCTTGCCCAAAATAGGGTTGTGTGGCTTTTGGGCAACAGATCCTTTCCTTCCTGTGTGAAAGGCTGGGAGGTACCATTTCACATCTGAACCATTCAGTCTCTGGCATCCTGGTCACTGAGGCTCACAGACAGGTCCAGGCGTGCAAAAAAGTCTGCATATATTTCTAAAAGGGATCTTCTTTAAAGAATAAATGTTGGAAGAACTATGTTAGTAAGACCCATTCCAAGCCTAACCTGTGACAAGCAACACATAACGCTTTTGTGCTCTTCCGCTGACCCTGCCTCCTCTTCATCAGCTCTATTGTCGTATGAG
>NW_011903611.1:0-2088 GCF_000151845.1 Pteropus vampyrus | reverse complement strand
GTTTTGGTCTGTTTCTCCCTTTAGTTCTGTTAGTAATTGCTTTACATATTTCAGGGCTCCCTGATTGGGAGCATAGATATTAATCAGTGTTATGTCTTCTTGGTGCATGATTCCCTTTATCATTATGAAGTATCCCTCATTATCTTTCTTTACCTTTTTTATTTCGAAGTCTATTTCGACTGATATTAGTACCACTACTCCACTTTTCTCTGAATGCCATTTGCTTGAAATATCATTTTCCACCCTTTCACTTTGAGTCTATATTTGTCTTTGGAGCTGAGATATGTCTCCTGAAGGTAGCATATGGTTAGGTTTTGTTTTTTATCCATTCTCCAACTCTGTGCCTTTTTATTTGTGAATTCAGTCCATTTACATTTAGGGTGATTATTGAAATATGAGGTCTTCTTATAGCCATTTTATCTTTTGCTTTCTGGTAGCTTGATGTTTCCATTGCTTTGTTGTCCTTGTGTTTCTGTTTTCTTTGTTTTGGTTGGCTTTTGTGGGTTTTGCCTCTGGTCCTTCTTGATTAATGTTATATACTTTAGTTCTGAATCTTTGGTGTGTAGTTACCATTATGAATATGAATATATATAACTATCTGAGATAACAATGACTAAAAAGGAGAAAATTCAAAGATCCAAAGGGGAATAGAGATAAGGCACATGCAGAAAAATAATGAAAGAGAAATACAAGAACTAGCTGATATCATCAGGAGAGGAAACATAAGAGTAATGGGCATTACTCTTATGTTTTTCCATTTTCTTCTGCATGTGCCTTATCTCTATTCCCCTTTGGATCTTTGAATTTTTCCCCTTTTTAGTCATTGTTATCTCAGTTTGTCCCTATGTATGCTGAACATTCATTACTATCTTAACAATTCACTTCTTATTATTTAAGCTATAATGCCCTGTTCTTAGTAAAGGTTGCACTCCTTTGCTTCTATTTGCCTGATAGTCACCTTACTCCTAATTATGTATTTTTTTTTGTTGTTGTTATTTTATTTCAGGTGAGGTGACCTCTTTCAGTATTTCCTGTAGTGCAGGTCTCGTAGTGAAGAATTCTCTCAATTTTTATATGTCTGGAAAAGTCTTAATTTCTCCTTCATATCTAAAGGAGAGCTTAGCTGGATACATTATTCTAGGCTGGTAGTTCCTTTCACTTAATAGTTTAAATATTTGATTCCATTCCTTTCTGGCTTGTGAGGTTTGTGCTGAGAAGTCTGAGTATAATCTAATAGGTTTACCTTTATATGTTACCATTTTTTTTCTCACAGGCTGCCTTGAGAATTCTGTCGTTGTCACTGATTTTTGATAACTTTAATGCAATGTGTGTTGGTGAAGGCAATTTTGGGTTGAGATAATTGGGTGTTCTGTTGACTTCTTGAATTCCAAGCTCCAGCTCATTCCTTAGATTTGGGAAATTCTCATCAACTATTGGTCTGAAAATGCTTTCTAGTCCCTACTCCTTTTCCTCGCCTTCAATAATACCCATTACTCTTATGTTTCCTCTCCTGATGGTATCAGCTAGTTCTTGTATTTCTTTTTCATTATTTTTCATTCTTTGTTTTCTCCCTTCTTCCTTCTGATGCATTTCTAGATTTCTGTCTTCGATATCACTGATCCTTTCCTCCATTTGGTCAACTCTATTTCTGAAACTTGCTATTTCATTTTTCAACTCTTGCAGTGTGTTCTTTATCTCCACCAGTTCTATTTGGTTCTTTTTGAGGGTTTCAGTCTCCTTGCTCTGCTCATCTAGTTGTTTTTTCAATTCCTGAAATGGTTGATATGATCTGTTTTCGATCTCATTGAGTTTTTTCAGAAGTATCATCCTGAATTCTCTGTCATTTAAGTCACATATTTCTATGCCTGTAAGCTTATTTTCTGGAGATTTTTCTTTCTTTATGAAATGTCTTGTCACCTTGGTTGTTCATGGATTATTTCTCCACCTGGGGATTAATGGAAGTGTATTATGCTGTTTTCCAGAAAGAAGGTTTATTATATAAAGGTCTGACTGTAGTCTGTTGCAAAGAAGGCACTTTTCTTTTGGTGTCCAGTAGGTGGTGTCTAAACCTCTTAAATCCCTGATTTA
>NW_011903610.1:0-715 GCF_000151845.1 Pteropus vampyrus | reverse complement strand
ATGTAAAATTTAGCTTAACAATAAATAATAACGTTAAAAAACCTGAAAAACCAAACATAAAGCAAAAATAAGAACTACAACAATAGAAATAATTTTAACCACAAGGACAGTGAGTTAATTACAATCTGATGAGACTCACCAAAATACATAAAATCTTGGCTTTCATTAATACATATATGTTCCCATAGTATATCTCACTTGTTTTATTTGCCTTTCTGTTTGTTATATATTTTTGTGTTATATATTTTGAAGAAAATAGAGAAATAGAGATGTGACTATAATAAATATCTTTTGTGAAATAATTTTTTTCTCTGGGAAAAGTTATTTGTTGGTGTGTTATTCTGGGAGACTGAAGACTTGGAAACTCAAAATAGCTACCTTTCAGTATTATGCAGCAGAGGATGAGATTAATTTTGTGTAGTTATGGGGCAGAACTAGCGTTAATGGATGAAAGTTAAGAATTGGAGTTTGAATTTGTTGTCATACATTTATTGAGAAACCACTATATGTGAGGACAGAGTATTTGATGAACACAGGAAGTCAGTAATTCAGCAATAACATGAAATTTTTTGGAAGAAGTGAGGTCCCTGTCTTATTCAACAAACATCGTATGACTTTTTCAGAGAATTTCTCTACTAAAGTGAAGTTGTATTTTAAAATAGTTTTCGTACCTAAAATTCAATTCTTTTAAAGATTGATTTACTAAATATAAATA
>NW_011903609.1:0-2444 GCF_000151845.1 Pteropus vampyrus | reverse complement strand
TAGCTCGTAGTGAATCCTTAAATAGAATTGATTCAGTAGATACTTACTTAGTGCCTTCTATGTCTAAAACACTCCTAAACCCTCTGCATTGTAAGTATTATAATCCTCATATTACAGATAAGAGAACTAATTCTCAGAGAGAATCCTTTGTTTTTAGGCTACACTAATAGCCTGAAAGTAGTAAGTAGAAATATGGAATTTTTGTTCATGCATACCTGGCTTTGAGGTTCATCTCCTTTACTATATACTCCACACATTCCCTGCCATAACTGATTCTGTACTTTTAAAAAGCTTAAAGAACATGTAAAAGGCAGAAATATAAAAAACTAAGTATAATAAAATGAGAATGTAATAAGAACTAAACATGGTGCGATACACTTGCTGTACTAGTGAAAAAATGATTAAAATATTAATGAGGTCAGATAAGGTTTGCTGGGGAGGATACTTATACAATCAAAGTCCTTTAGGGAAAAAAAAACAGTATATATAAAATTAAATACAGTATATATACTATATTAGGATTTTTTTAAATGTAGACACAAAATAACCACTGGCAACATGAAGAAACTGTTAACTGCAGTCATTAGGAGTACAATCTATAGGCTACATTTGGTTTGGCTCAAAATCTAACTTTTGATACTTCATTTATGCATCATATTACAAAGCCAGTTTCCTCATCTATAAAGTAGGCTTTATAGTACCTACTTCATTGTGTTTTTATGAGGTTTAAATGTGATAATAAAACTAGCACATACCTTGGAAATAGTAAAGAATCCCATAAATGTTTACACACTTATCACTTGTGATATGTATGTGGTATGGAGTTTACAGGCAGAGATTGAGAGAAGAGAGTGAAAGGATATTCTGGCTGAGGGAATGGTGTAACAAGTATTTGGGTCATGAATGAAGCAATTTGCTTGGGAATAACAGTTGGTACGCCAGAATGCTCAGTGCAAGCTCATGGGAGAGGGCAGAAGATGATGCTGACATTCATCTGAGCATTCTTGGAGGATGTGTGTCTTTATTTTGTGAATAGCTTTATTATAATATCGCTCTTATAAAGTTTTAGTGCACATTTAATACGAAATCTCTGATAAGTCATCAGTTGCCCTGACTAGAGTGTGGACTCAGCGTTTTATGCCAGGAGTTGTGGAGCTGACCAGGAAGGAGGTCTGGGTCAGAGTCATAAGGAGAGCAGGTTAAATCTCTTTGGGGTAGCAGTGATGGTTTACTTAGAAAACATCAAGAAAAAAATAAAAATAAAACTCTCAAGGATGGATGAAAGGGCACAATAGACACCAAATTCTATTTGTGACATGTTGATTAAGATTACTACTTTTCTGGACATGTTGATTAAGATTACTACTTTTTAAGCAACAGAAATCCACTCTTGGTAACTCAAACCAGAAGGGAATTAATGGAAAGGATTTAGCAGAACTCACAAAAATTAACACAAAATCTACAAAGCCCAGCTAGGTAAAAATTAGTAGTCATAGCCAGCCAAGATCTAGGTTAAAAAATGCAGTTACAACTAATTTTCAGTTTCATCCCAGCGCAATCGCTGGCTTGCCTTTCTTTGCTCAGAATTTGGATTCCAGAGAGAAAAAAGCAATCAATCTGTGAGGACTGGGTCATTTTTAACATCATGCCAAGCACAGCACCTAGATAAATATTCTCACTTGATTGTGGTCAAATGATGTCTGGTAATTTTCCAAAAGGAAATTGGGCTTTACTGTAAAAAAAAAAGAATATAAATACCAAGCAGCACCCCACTCACTCCCAATTGCTTTTTGATACACAGAATCAAGAGTTTGGAATCAAGTGGGTAGGAATCCAGAATAAAACAAGGTCTAGAAAATGCGAGAGAGGGTTCTTAGTGACTGAGGTGAGCCACTATAGGCAGCTCAGTTTTGCGAAGGGTAATTCTTTTTCCTTAAAGGAACAGAAGTAGAGTGGAGAGCATGCCTGTGTTCTTGACTTAGTGAGTTAGTTCACGATAAATAGAGGGGTCACTTCGATTATCTTTGTATCTAAGACCTTAGACCTGTGTGGATTGCAGCAGGCACTTAAAAGTTGAATGAAAGGACAAATTAGTAAGTTAATAACTTTTGTAAATTTTTTCAACATCTCATATCAAGTCCTTAGGGTAGATTCCTAGAAATAAAAGTTTATAAACATTTTAGAATGCTGGAAAAAATCAGTAACTCTTCCAGAATTTAAAAAAAAAAAAAATTATTAAAGGACTTTTGGTTTCCAGTTTCACACTTGGAAGTGACTTCTGAATCCTAACAAGTAAAACGTTGAACAGAGTTATAAACCAACAAATCTTGGACCCATAAGAGAAGGAAGGACACAGGGCAAACCAATGCCCCACAGAGTGGAGAGTCAGATAAATACAGTGAGTCCCAGCTTAGCAGGGCAGACTCATGGGCACAGACACCTAG
>NW_011903608.1:0-1548 GCF_000151845.1 Pteropus vampyrus | reverse complement strand
GCAGCCAGTGTAGATTCAGGTGCAAGAATAGAGTGAAGCCTTAACTGTAGAGAGAGTAAATGCCTCTGTCTTGACATGGGTGCCGGTCCTCTTCGACTTCCTTCTTGGCTCTCTGCCATCTTCTTCTGCGAGGACTCATCTAAGAGAGTACAATGCTTGAAGCCAGGGACCATGTCTCCATCCTTGACTCCATCCTCCAGGATCTAGTGCAGAGCGCCTCATTTAGCAGCCGTTTCACAAGCTGTGTACAACTACAGAAACACTAAAGTGAGTTAAGTATCTCATGGGCTACAGAGACACCATGCTAAGGAGCTATAGGTGGAAAGGTGCTTGTAAAAGGGTGACACTTTTTACGGAGAAGGAAGTCTTTGCTCTGTTCCTTAATGAATAGATGGGATTTTGAGCAGCAGCAAAAATGGCGAAGATGTCATTGTACGGGCAGCGAATTCAGAACACGTTCAGAGAGCAATGTCCATCAAAGTAGGAGGAATAATTAAAAGTATAATCATAACTTAGGTGGTAACAAGAAAGGCCTGAACAAGAGCAGAAAAGGAAAGAAGGCAACAGATATAAGAAAATCCAATCCCTGGTAAGCATCAGGCCAGCACTGGCAAGTCGAAAAGGCAAGAAATTCTACTTGGGAGGAGTGGAAGGAGCTGCGAACACAAGCAATTTGTAGGAAGCGAGTCACCTGCGAAGCTCTGCGCTGCCTTTTTGTCTATCACGAGGTTGAACATCCAACAGGAAGAGCAACTTTAAAAAAAAAAATGGTTCAGGCTCTTAAATAAGTTAGACTTTAAAAATGTTTCATGATTCTACTTGGCCTCCCCTCCAAAAGTGGGGTGATTTATCGAGAAGAAAAGACAAGGGACTAGAAGGTGTCTTTAGACCCATGAAGGAGAGACGAGAAGGGGAAACGGGCAGCGAGGCCAGGAGAGAGACCAGCGCAGAGTGTGATGCTCACTTCGTGTCTTGGCCTGACCTTGGAGAGTGTGTCCGGCGCCCCTTTGGTGTGACACTCATCCAGCGTTGTGTGATCAGAGAGGGGTACACAAGGGAGCCACGCTGAAAAGAAGGACACCTTCGGCTACGTAGACAACTTTGCCTCTTTCCAATTATGTTCACACTCTTTCCTTTATTATTAATACTTTTTTTATAATTCTTGGTGACCTTCCTGGTCCCACTTGACCTTGGGTTCCTTCTATCGACAGGGTTATGTTCCCACCTGGCCTACTCCGAACCTCAAGGCCTCTGATGACAAAAAATTAGGTTTACATATATGAAGATACGAATTATCAAAAAAATAAAACAATGGGGTGTCTCTAAAGAACCCCTAAGAATAGAATATTTATGCCTCTGAGTGAGCACATGTGTGAATTGAATTTGCGAGACAATATAGGACAGTAGTTAAGTGCCTGAGCCCTACAGGCAGGTGGACCTTAGTTTGAAACCGAGCTCTGGCCCTCATTGGTTATGTAACCTTAATTGACAGCTCTCAACTTCAGTTTCTTGATCTGTAAAACAGGAGTAAATATGGTACCTACCTGT
>NW_011903607.1:0-2089 GCF_000151845.1 Pteropus vampyrus | reverse complement strand
TGAAACTCAAAGAATAATGACTACCAGAGTTTACTAGATTGGAAGTTTCAACTGAGACACCAAGATACTACAGATGTCAGATACCAAAGTGTGCTATCAAACAGAACAAACGTTTGTTCATTTTCAAAGTAGGCAGCATAGAATCAATTCATGACTGACCCTCAATGAAGGTTTAAAAGGATCAAGCAGGTTACAGATCAGAGTGAATATATGAAGAAATTTCTTTGGAAAGAACTGTTCCCTTACTGCAATTCTAAATTCCCACTCTATCCTCCTATCACTAAAAGGCAGGAGTAGAATGAGCTCCTCTCTTCATTTCAAGTCAATACAGTGATTTCCGTTTATTCATGTTAGCCAAAAACTGAAAACAGTCTAGGTGTCTATCAATGGGTGAATAGATAAACAAAACATGCTATAGTCATAAATGAGACTACTACTCAGCAATAAAAAGGAATTACTGATACGTATAACAACATGAGTCTCAGAAACATTATGCTAAGTGAGATAATCCATACACAAAGAAATATGCATTCAGCAATTTCATTTATCTCAAGTTCTAGAACACTAAATCTGATCTATAGTGGAAAAATAAAACAAAAACTGGTTGCTTCTAGTAGGTGAGAGATGTGGGGATTAACATTGAAGAGGTATGGAAGAACTTTCTGGGATGGTGTCTATATTTTGATAAAATTTTGGATCACACAGGGGTAATCATTTTTCAAAATTCAATGAAAGTAGAGGATTGAAGGGAAGATGGCAGACTGTATAAAAGCAATTTGTCTCCTCCCAGGTCTGCATTGAAATTTCAACCAAATTATAAAATAAATCAACATGGAGAATCACCTAAAGTCCAGCTGATCATAACACGCATGTCTGATAATATAAAGGAGCCGCATCGAAGCCGGTAGGAGGGGCAAAGTCACAAATCAGGCTGGACCCACACTCACGGGTGGTGGAGGATCACGAAAAGAGCGAGGCTGCAAAGGCTCCCCTGAAGGAGAGGGGGATCCTAGCCTCGTTTGGGGATTCCCTAGCCCAGGTTCCCAGCCCAGAGAAGAGGAATTACCAATAACTCCAACTGTAAAAACCAGAGGGGATTCCGGCCGTCTGGGTGAGACGGAAGGAGACTGAAACCCTCCATGCCCCTTTGAAGGGCCCACGCACAGGCTTTCTGATCTGCGGACACTCATGCAGGACACCAGCGGTGGGTCAGAGGCTCACGCCAGATTCATACTGAGAAAGTCTGCATTATCTGGTGCAAGAATGAGGGCTAGAAGGGTAGCCACCATTGTGCCTTAGTCCGGCCCCCTTACCAGGCAATCTACAGACCCCACCAGCTTAACTGTGTAGACCCCTCCCACAGGGCCATTAGGAAGCACTGCTCAGAAGGGATCAGCCTGCCCCGCCCAACCCACAAATTGCTGGGAGCTTTTGTTTCTGGATGGCTGCCATGCCCTGCACCAAGTCAGAGACAAACATTCACAGCTGGCAGCCAGCGCTGTGAGCCCACATCTCAGAGACAGTTTCAAGCAACTGCTGCCAACACAAACTTCAGCAGATCTCGTGTGGGCCAGTCTCAGACAGCAACTGGTCTTACTGTGATCTGGAACTTCTGTGGGAATGCCTGAACGGTTACCAAAGTTGCAGCAAAACTCAGGCTGTATTGATCTGACAGCCATTGTCTCCCTGAGATCCCACCTCACCCAACCCAAAAATTGGCCCAGGCTACCCATCAACAGTGAACTGCCACAGCCCTCCCCATCCCCCTCACCCACACCCACCCCCGTCTCTCAATCCACGCAGGCAACAAACTTTGGCTAGCACAGGGCAGGCACTGCAGGGAAACCAGTTGCAGGCAGATGTCTGCTACCTGCAAGAATTGCAATATTGCGTCCAGGGAGCTCAGGGGTCTGTGGGACCACCTCAAATGGCAGCTGGTCTCACCGTGATCTGTGACTATAGAGGAAATGCCCAGGCACAGAAGTTGCAGCAAAACTAAGCCTGTATTGGCCTGATTGCCATTGTTTCTTGAAGATCTCACTTCATTCAAGCTATAAAGTGCCTATAGTCCACTGACAGGCAGCCTCAC
>NW_011903606.1:0-3236 GCF_000151845.1 Pteropus vampyrus | reverse complement strand
GTGTGGCAACAGTTTAGAGAACCCCTGATTGGAGTGACAGCTGGAGGCTGTCTGGTCACTGAATGCCAAGCAGCCTGGGCAGCAAGTCCTTCCTTGAAGTAAGACTTCTGTATCTACCAAAGTTTTACTCCATAAACACAGAGTCGCAATTTCAAATGAGGTAGGTTATATTCAAATTTCCCTAACAAGAACTTGTGTATTTAAAAAGGTGTGGAAAACATCAAAGATGTATGATGGAAATCGCTATCTTGGAAACTTATTACAAATACATTTTTTCCCGTCGGAGATATTATTGGAATCTGAAGCACTGCCATGTAGCTTTCTTTCTTTAAATTTGATGGGTACCACTTTTTTGTCAGAATTTTGGTTTACTTTGTCCTAAAAGCCATCTTACGTTTTCCACGGCAGATGCAGATCACTCTACCCTTTCGGGGTCTGTGAATTTCATCTTTTCCATCCCTTTTCCATGACATCAGAGGCCAACTATGCAAACAAATTTCTCTTAAACGGATTCATATGGTAGCTTTGTACTTTGAAGTTTAATATTAATATTTTCTATTATAAAATAAGTCTTAAAACCTATCTTAAAACAACGAAGTCAATTGATTTTTTGAAATTGTTTCGATATAATAGATATCATTGAGGAATTTTAACATTATAAAAATCACCTGCAAAAAATATATCTTCCCTCTCCATCTAAGAATTTCGCTTGTGCGTTTTTCCTCCCTGTGTCATCCTAGACCATTCTGTTCTACTGTCGTTCTTAGTTTCTGACTGCATTTCTTACTGTTTCTAACCAATGCTTCGTCTTTTTTTCTAGCTGTTTTTTCCACAGCTTACATGAATATTGCTATCAATAGGATCTAGAGGTCACCAGTAACACATTAAAGGTTAATTCTGCATTAAAAAATCATTAGGCTCCTATAGACAATTATGAAATTATCTGCCAGACCCTTAAACCTTAAGACTCTTGAAATTCATCTGTGTTCCTTCTGTTCACTTACATCTCTATCTGTCACTTGAGGTTGTATTCCTTTTCTCTGTTTTTACCACACTGTGACAGAATGACATTCAGGTCAGTTCAGCTCAGTTCATTGGATGATATTGGGACACTCGTTTGCCACATACTATAACAGGAACCCTAGCTCTCCAAGATCCTGCCATCTGATGGGGTGGACAGTCACATAAACAGATCATTTCGATACAAAGTTAAACGCTAACAGAGAGGTTTATTCAATGTGCAATGGGAGGTCAAAGAAAAGAATTTAAAAAGTTTCTAGAGATGATGACAGCTGACTTGAGTGTTAAAGGATGTTTAAGAGTCATTCAATTTCACATTACTAGAGCATCATCATGGGTGGCAGGGGCACGAGAGGGGGTCCATAGGAGTAAAGTATGCCATGCCAAAGAGCACCTATTGTATTCTGTAGGACAGCAGGGACCAGTGTTCCTATCAGAATCTAATGCCTGATAATCTGAGGCGAAGCTGAGGTGGTGACGCTAGCTCTGGGGAGTGGCTGCAAATACAGATGAAGCTTTGCTCTCTTGCCCACCACTCACCTCTTGCTGTGAGGCCCGGTTCCTAATAAGCCAAAACCGGTACATGGCCTGGGGTTGGGGACCCCTGCTACAGGCCATGGGGATCCATTAAAGAATTTTAAGCAGAGAAGTCCCTTGTATTTTGGAAATAACATTCTCATTGACATGATGTGAAGGATGGTTATGAAGCAGTAGTTCTCAGTATGCCCTGGACCAGCAGTTTTAGCATGTTAGGAACTTAGAAATGCAAATTCTCAGGCCCTACCCCAGACCTACCGAATCAAAAATTCTGGGAGTGCGGCCCACGCATCTGTGTTTTAACAAGCCCTCTAGGTAGTTTTGATACAGAACAAAGTTTGAGAACCACTGCTCTAATTCAGCGGGGAACATTTGACAAAGTCCGGAGCAGGGCTCAGAATGGGGAGGAACTCACTTTGGGTACAAAATTTCAGAGGGTGCCAAAATCCTTAGTAATCAAGATAAATAATATTTTAATGCAATATTTTTTAAAGTCAAAATCAATGCCAAAAAGTCACAACATTGTTTATTTTAGGACCTTGTGTTATTGTGTAGTGCAAACAGTTGTTTCCAATCAGCCTGGCGGCCCCAGGGCCCATGTGGCTGTCACATTTCCCATCAGGCAGGTTGGGTAACTTGGCGGTCAGAGCAAGCTTCATCAGTGAGACCTGAGCACTTGAACAGGGCCCGGCGTTCAGGAGGAACCCACACTTAGAAGGGTGCCACACTGTCTTAAAATTCTTCTTAGTTTTTGAAGAAGGGGCCCTACATCTTCATTTTGAATTGTTCTTGCAAAGTTTCTCTAGAATGGTTTCTGGGTGCCTTCTTTTTCCTTTCAAATTTTACATCAACATAGAGTGAATGCAGTCTTCTTCTTTTTTTTTTTTTTTGTCATTGTAGAACTTTCATTAACTTTTTCCACTTGGTTCAAAGCATAAGAGGACATTTTGAAAAGTATACATAGGGTACACATTTTTCCTTTTGCCTCAGGCTCCAATAAGGTTCAACACATTTTTGATCGTTAGGACTAAGGAGTGATACTGACATCTAGTGGGCGGTGGCTGGTAATGCTGCTAAACATCCTACAGTGCACAGGACAGCTCCCACAACAGAGAATTATTAGGTCCAAAATGTCAATAGTGCCAATATTAAGAAACTCTGCTCTACAGGGACAAGTAAGGAGGTTGTTAGCAGTGTCATGATTTGGGGCAGTGAGAGCAAATATGGAACTATCTAGAACTTGATGATCAGTCAGTCATCTGGGAGGAAGTGGAGTTTGAGGGAAAGAAAGACTCTCAGAGTTTTATACAAACTTGTATAGAGAACTTAGGAGTAAAAGCTAATTAGGTAAAAGTAAGGCAAAAGAGATAGAAGTTTGAATCAGGACATCCGTATGGAGATATTCATTTGAAGGCCATCATCTGAACTCTGTAAAGAGATACTTTAGAATTGTCAGCAGGTACTTCTATTGTGATCCTGTGCCCCACACAATGCTCCAGGATAATCCCACCCCTCTTGCCTCAGAGAATGAATACTACAGTCAAACCAAGGGACAAAGAGGACAATTTTTGGCTTTTTAAGTAACACGTGATTTTCCTGAAACTCATAGCAGAGGAACAGTTTTGTGCATTTCAAATATTTAAGCTCTAAAGTGCTCAAGTTGTAGAGTTCATTGTCAT
>NW_011903605.1:0-1656 GCF_000151845.1 Pteropus vampyrus | reverse complement strand
ATATATAAAACAAATACCAATTTAAACCATGCCCTATGATAAAATGGTTAAAACCATAGACTCCAGAACCAAAGTTCCTGGTTCAAATTTCAGCTTTGCCACTTACTAGCTACATGTCCTTGGGGGAATTACTTTACTTCTCTGCTCCATAGTTTCCTCATAGATACAATGAAGATAATAATAGCACCAACCCCAAAGGGGTTTTTATAAACAGTCAATGAGTAGTCATCTGTAATGCCTGAAAAATATGCCTGAAACATGTTTGCTTAATAAATAAATAAGGTTATGAGCC
Organism: Pteropus vampyrus; assembly: GCF_000151845.1. Lineage (NCBI taxonomy): Eukaryota > Metazoa > Chordata > Mammalia > Chiroptera > Pteropodidae > Pteropus > Pteropus vampyrus. The sequence goes on along the minus strand of NW_011903605.1, from coordinate 1,364 downwards.
CTAGAAAGGAAAGATAGGAATAAGAACAATTATATACTGCTAAGAGACCAGCTATTTCAACTTTCTCTTTTCAGACCCTCCTTGATAGCTCTAACTGTAAGCATTATTACTAATTCCCTTCCCTACGATACCACAGTACATGATTTGTATAAAGATCACCTTATTTGGGTTGGTTGAATATGTGATTCTTTAAGAGCCTATAATCATAAAGACCATATTGCTGATGATGTGTAAATGTGAAGTATTTTAGTAAATAAATGAGAAGAAAAGGTATGAGGAGAAGAGAAAGTTCAGCTTGAAGTTAAAAAGTAATTGACTTTTTACTCAGTAGTAAATGGTGAGAAATATTTATTTTATATAAATTTTCTCTGTTTAACCCTAGCCTACACTCCAAAAAAAAATTTATTTAGTTGATTGAAAAATATGTGGGTCCCACCCAACATGCTGTTTATTTCCCCATTCTTTGTTACCTCAGCAGGTGTGGCTTATCATTTTTGACTCATCTTGCCTGTCCTATTTGTGCTGTGACCTCTGCTCTTCATTCTCTGTTCCTTTAACATCCACCCAACTGGGTCCTTAGCATCTGTGCTGCTTCCAAGCTTCAAGACTACTCTAGAGACAAGACACCGTAGCCTAGGGCAAATGCCAAACCAAACATATTATAGCTTTCATAACAACTAACTTCGTCTGCTCTTACCACAAGACCCAGAGGCTTCTCTTCCAAAGGAGGGGATATACCTTGGGGTCACATCCTTGCCCCATCACTACTCTCCACAGTTCCTCCTCCTATATGGCTCTTCACCACAGCCCCTACTCAGTAAACATTTACAGGTCCAAACATAAAATTATAAAGGTAATATGAGGACATTTCAATGAGCCATTTTAATAAAAAGAGACCACTTATTTAATTCAGTTTGGGTTGATTTATATTTGTAGCCACTGGACCACCAGCCACAGAAAAAAGTCATGCCCCAAGTTTCATACACAAGTGTCTTATTTCAAGCCCTCTTCAAGTCTTTCCTGGGATATAAACTCTATCAGATTCTCTATCTTCCCCGCAGTGATGAATTTCAACATTCCATTGTATGGAGGTTGATACAGTGAATTGGGGGAGGAAGGAAATCTTACCTCCCCAATGTGGCATTTGCCACATCACAGAAGGGTAGTAAGGGGATGGCTTTCAGAGAAGAGTTTTGAACTGGTCATGAATTTGTGTGTGTGTGGTGGGGCCGGGGGGCGGGGGAATGAAAAATATCTTTTCCTGTAAAAAGTGCCCACCCTGTTAGGGAGTGTTATGGGGAAGATGACTTTTTAGTCTCTTATTACTACCCTATGTTCATGTGATTTCCTTCTAAAGAACTTGT
>NW_011903604.1:0-2050 GCF_000151845.1 Pteropus vampyrus | reverse complement strand
AAAATTTTTTGGAACATTACTGTAGCCGTTGACATGCACCAAACAGTACATATTATACATGTATACATGCATATATATGTATCTATGAAAATATATTTTATTTGTTGGACATTTTATTTGTTTAATTAGTTGGTGCACTTCTGATTTTGTCTGATATTTTATATCTACATATTTATATTAGACATATATACAATATTTCTATTTGAGTATATTATATATTAAAATGTTTTTATATGACTTAATTAATGATAAAGATGTACTCTTGTTGGCAATTTGTAACAATATTTTTCTCTAGGATGCTTATTATATTTCTTTTACTCTGGCATTTCATACGCTTATATTTAGCATGTTTACATATTGACTGTTTTTAGAATCCACAGATATATTAAGATATTCAAGATTTATTGATTTGCTATTGGTTTTCTTACCTTTTTTGTCTTTTTTCCCTATTTTTCATTCTTAGTGTAATTTAATTATTGGCTTTTAGCCTATTCACTTCTCTGCTTCTTCTTATAAAATATCTTAAAATAGTCAAATTTTTAAATTTACTCAGGTGGGACAGTATAATACATCTTATACTGTAGATTTACAATGTTTAAATACATTAAATATAAATACATAGACTTATGTCCTCCTTAGCTGCTTCTTCCATTTCCTTGTCAAAATGATGTTCTGCATATAACAAGTTACTTAATTCCACAGGTTTTTATTAGAAAATTAACACGTACGTGTATAGATATACAGATTGATATATTTTCATATAACAAATCATCTTTTTATTTTTATCATCAATTCATACATAATTACAATTCACTATTAGGAAAATGATCATAAATTTACTAATCTAAACATAATTAAAGTCATTATGAATGTTAGCAGTACCCTATACCATGTAATGAGAAACAATTTTGGTTTTCTTTTCCATTTGGTGACTAATGCTGATAATTCATTTATTTTTAATTTGTACAGTGTTTCCCATTTGGCTGTGACACTTTTACTTACTAATTAAGAATTAAAGTAAGGTGTGCAGGGAATTAATAAGTGCTTTCATGATGCTGATGAATACATATTTGCTAGGGAATTACTTAATATTGTTCCAGCTACAGCATGGATGCAACCAATCTGCACAGTTCACACATTGCCCTAATGTAAGCACAGACCTGATATTTGTTTCCATTGTTTCTATAAAACAGTGAATTTGTGTTATCAAATTTACTTCGATTTCAAATTAGACACAATAGGTAGCATACTTCAGCTGTTAAAAATGTGAGTGACCATCAGAGTTCAGTTATTTATTCTAATGGTAATATTTTTAATATAATCAGAGATTTATTATACTCCAGAATATTTTTCAAAATAGCATTTTTTACTAATGTAATAAACACGAACATTAACATATCATGTACATAACGTGTGTCTTATAATTAACTATACTTTTTTAGCATAAATGTAATTCTCTTCTATTTTTATATATAAATCGTTTCTTAAAGAGAACCTCATACTACTTTGCTTTATAATTAAGAGATATAAAAAATTGTTCATGTTATAACAAAATTTATGAATACTTATAAGTAGTTTAGTTTGATAAATATTAATCTAATAAACATTTGGAAAAAGCTAAGGTAGTATTTACACTATACATTTATGAGTTCTCACAAATTAAAATACGGTATAATTATATTAATCTTCGGAAGTTTTAAATCATGCAAGACCATCCATATAAATAGATAAAAAGATACATTTATTACATTTTATTTAATTGTCCTACATGTTTCCCAATCAAAAAAAAAAATAAAACATGAGAGCGTGTCTGTATAAGATTTGTGTTTGTCATGATGGTGATTATTATCTTCCAAACAAAAGCTAACCCCTAATTATTAGGAAATAAGGCAACCATAGTGAATTTAATTAGTTTGTTCCTAATGTTATTTTAGCAAAAATTCTAAGAATTCACTAAGAAATGAATAATTTTTATGTAAGTTAAGAGATGTTAATATATGTATCTAAATTCTATGAGTTTATATATATAAATAAATATATGAGTATCTCT
>NW_011903603.1:0-2326 GCF_000151845.1 Pteropus vampyrus | reverse complement strand
ACCAATCAACGCGGGGTGACTAGAAACAGACAGACACGGTTGGAAAAGAAGACCACGTGGACGGACAGACTCAGTCCGTCGGTGAGGGAGCGAGACTGGACACAGCTGGAGGGAGAGGCAGTGAAACGGGGACGTCGCTGAGGACGTCACCCAGAATGCGGCGCAGAGAGACGAAGAGGTGGGAAACGTCAAGAAGATACGAAAGATAATGTAAGAAGTTTTAAAACGTTTTAAATCCAACACTCCGAAGGCTATAATGAGGATAAAGGAGAAGAGAATATTTAAAAAGAAAATAGTGCCAAGTTATAGAACTGACTAAAATAAAAAGGTAGCTTCAGAACCAGAAAACACAATATACCCCAGACAGGACAGAAAGAAGCCACCCGTCCCCACGCATGTGACAGGAAGCTGCTGAGCAACACAAGAGGACTGTCCAAAGACCCAGAGGAAGAGGACAGATCACTCAGAAAGCAGCGTCTATTAGAACGACGGCAGTTTCTCATCAGCAGCCAAGGGAGTCAGAAGGTGGTCAAATGGCACTTTCGACATGTTGAGACAAACTAAGTGTCCGCCCAGAGTCGTGAACTCAACACCACCTTTCAAGAATGAGGGCTTTTACACATGTTCAGATTAACAAAAACTGAGGTTTAGCACCAAGAGAACTACACTGAAGGAACTTCTAGGAGGTGTGGTTCAGAACCAAGTGTCCCCTAGCTCTGTCTTCTGGAAAGCGTAGAGGCGGTGACAGCCCAGTAGACACAAACACCCTTCACACGACGCTTTCACGTTAAAGGCGTTAAAAGACAAGGGACACAGCGGAGGCGGCAGCGCCTGGGAGGTCAGACGCGTCTCCCACCCGGACGGCCATCGCAGGCACAGCCTGTCTGATGAAATTATTCGGGGACTCCGGAGTCTGTGGAAGGCTTGCAACTTCAGGGGAAGCCATGGAGGGTAAATCGCAGGTCAATTGTGATCCGTTTCAGCTAAGCAGCAGCTGCCATCCCCCACTCCAGCCACGGGGCGGGCGGCTGCGCACGTGGTCCTGGAGAAGCCTACGTGCAGTCCGCAGGGACCAGGGTGGGCAAAGAGGGCCTTTCCTGCAAACATCAGGGATCTGCGAGCTGGTGGGCGACAGCTGCTTCTAACAACAGACATGCAGACAAACAGGTAGGGAGCGTCACTGTGGCCGCTCCCCGCTTGTTGCAAGCCCCGCCCCTCCCAGCTGAAGTGACTTCCAGAGGGTGAAAAGAGCTGGCACCCTTTCTCTCCACTCCCCCTTAATTCTTCCCCTTCTTCCCTTTTGGAAGCGAAACATTTAAGACAAGGACGTTCAAAAACAACTGCACATACAAGGAAAACTAGAAAGTGACTGTGCGTGCCCAGGGAACATCTCAGAAAAGACCTGAGAAGACCTGTTGTCACCTCAGATGGTCCTTGACACCGAGATGGCCTACAACAATCACAAAACAATAATACAAAACGGCAAACACCAGGAAAGGGGAGCTCATTTCCAGACTTACGTTATTAGACCCAAACGTCCAATGTTCAACAAATAATCACAAGGCTCCCAAAAGAAAAGTACGGGCTCTCCCAAGGAAAACACAGATTAACGAACTGTGTTTTTTTAAAAGATGCTCTAAGATAATAGTGCAAAGTCCAGTTGTTTCCATGATGCAGTGATGTGGCCTCTTGATCAGGTGAGATGGCACCACTAGGGGGAGCCGGGTGAAGGGCACAGGGGACCTCTCTGTATTGTTTCTACAACCTTCTGTGTCAATAAATATTTCAAAATAAAAGGTTTTAAAAATACATCGGATGCCAGAACTGAAAGGACCCAGTGGATCACACTTGGCGACTGTAATTCCTTTTTCACGAGGAAGCTGAGACTTGGGTTCATTCAGGGCATGGCCTCAGCTAAGCCGAAGCTCTTGCCGCCACCTCTGTGTCCGGCACGCTTTTCTTGACAACCCTGCACCGCCCCCCGCCCCCCGCACACACCCATGCCCCCCCTGCTACACCCGCTTCTCTCATTTCTCGCCGTAGGACAGTCTTCCCTTTCTACCCCCCACCTCCAGCCAAGCGGTGAAGACCACCAGAAGATGGCCGTTGGAGCCTGGCCACTGGGTATCAGCTGGACTCGGCACTTGGCGGTTCCCTCCAGGCCCTGCGCCATCATTTATCCATTAAAACACTCGAAATCCTTTCAAAGGAACCCATCAGAAGGCGTTCCGACGTCAACATGCTTGGAAAGGCCCCAAGGTCCAGGTGCCTCTTGTTCCCTAGGACTTGCTGCAGTCACCTGCCCAAGTGTAGCCACCATATGCCG
>NW_011903602.1:0-2394 GCF_000151845.1 Pteropus vampyrus | reverse complement strand
TTCTAGGTAGCCACCATCATATTGTCCATCTTTTTTATCTGAATGGACAGGTCTGGTTCTTCATTGTTAGGTGAGGGGAGAACTCTAGAAAAAGTAATTTCCTTAATTCCTTCTGTTTACCTCTCTTTATATTTATGTTAAGTAGTAAAGAGTTCAATGAAAAAATCATATCTACTTAACTTAAAAAGTTGAATCACTATTTTTTAAAATAAAAATTACATACAGACTTTATAACAAGCTCCAACAGAACAGAGGATATTAGGTAAAAGGTAAAAATCCCTCCAGGCCTTTGTTGCCCTATGACCACACCCCAGAGGTGACCATCGACAGTAGTTATTGGGAGCAAAAATGCAATTACAATTCATTTGAAAGGGAAACGGTAGTGATGAGCACCTGGGCCCTATGCTGTCACAGCCCTGGGCTTCTGTTTCTAAATCTTTAAATAAATTGGCCTGTTTTTTTCTTTCCACCGAATTAACTGAAACGTATGAGCCAACTGCACATTGTAGTTTTGGTTCATTAATGATAGAGTCCTAAGTAGGTTTTAGAAGTGCTGAGAGGAAATTTCAACCCTCTGATCCTCCTCAGTCTCCTTCAAAGGGGAAGAACAGCTTTGAAAAGTTAAGCCCACACTAAGGTCCATCTCCAACTCCCTCTGGGGCTTCTCTCTAGAAGCTCTGTCCTTTACCCAGCTGGAGCCCCTTCCTCCTCAGACGGGAAAAGCATCCTGCTGCTGGCTTAGCTTTAATGAGAATCGAATTAAATAGAAAACCGAAATCTTCTTTTCTAAAGACAAGACAGGATAGACCTGAGACGAAAAGAACAATGAATTAGGAAATAAATGAGGAAGAATCAGAGTTTCAGTTTAAATAATAATTTCTTTAAAATTCTTGGAATGATTTGCTATTTCCACACATGTCATTTTTCATGAACCCGCTATCTGAGAGCGCACCCTTTCATCATATTGAAGTTATAATACTGCTTAAAATGTGCAAATTTGTGCATTTGTTTGCTTATGTTGACAAAAGATAACCCTGGTATCTTTTTTGGCCTCAGATTTTCTAGTTTTCGGTGACCTGAGCGAGTAGATGAGCACAGGGGGAAAACAGCCTGGCTCATACTTTTTGGCATCGACCCAATTTTCCAATCTTCAAAATTCTCAGCCAGTTTCCCTCTCCTCATCATTGCATTGTGCTACTTGAAAGACGCAGTGGAAATAGCTGTGGGAACACAAAGAAAGAAAGAACACAGACCATGAGGTTGGTGGAGAGGAAACCCTCTTAATAAATTTCAAAAGAATAAATCCTGGAGCAATCCTGAGTCTTAGAAGATTTACCAGAAATGTAGGCAGAACTCCAAGATCATGATGCTGGAAAAAATTATAATATTGGGCGTTGTAAGATAGAAGATAAAAAGAGAAATTCCAAATGAATTAATAATTAAATTCCTGTATGGCTTCTTATTAATTAGGCTCTATCAGGAACTATAAGTTCCAACTTTATCACTCTGTTAGTTGGAGTAAATGTTAGCTGTAGTATTTGCTAAAGTAATTTGTATTATATTATTTCTCATATAACTGAATGTACTCTGGAATTTTCAGGTAACCAAATCTTGGGCAAAGTAAAAGCTTTCCAGTGATTTTTTTTTTTAAATCAAATATTTCCTATAGGTAGGTTGCCTAGCCTGTCTTAAGTTCTGACTATGCCTTCCCAAGAATGTTGAAATCTACAGCTAAACTGAACCACAGCTATGTCCTGAGTAATTACTCACTGTCTTATGAACTCATGAAGAATATATTCATAGCAAAGAAAGCACTAAAAATTGAACTATAAGAAGAATCAGCATAAAGATGTCTCAAGAAAAATAAGTTGCATTCAGAAGTATTCCAATGTGGGCTTTGGCAGCATATGAGGGCTTTTAATATATAAACTGGATTTATTGCCTTTTTTCTTTAAAAGTTGCAAAGACAGATTCATTTCATGAATGTGTGTGACCAACTTCAGGTTGTATTGAAATTTTAATAGCTCGGCTGCAAACCAAAAACACTCAGCAGATATTTAGGGTTTACTTGCTTTTTTGGTGTTTGGAACTCAGGGGCAATACAAAAGACATAATAGCATTTTTTTTTTAAAACTAATTGGATTGGTTTTAAATAGAATAGATTTGTCTAGAATAGAGACTCAGCAATCTTTTATGCAGGATCCCTATCAGAAATACTATGGAAAGTAGGATAACAAAGCATAGATACATGCAATGAGAAACAGACAGGTGTCAGAGCAGAGAGACATCATGGGAGAGGGGAAAGTGCAGTGGCTCAGGTGTCATAGATGGAGACTCTGGCAGACTCTGTAGTTGCTTACCCAATAGACACTTGATTTTGTTCAGATATTGGGC
>NW_011903601.1:0-2885 GCF_000151845.1 Pteropus vampyrus | reverse complement strand
GCAGAGCGGGGTAAAGGCCGAACCCCCTGTGGCCAGGAGCATGGCAAGTTCCCGAAGAGTAGCCGCAGAGGAAATAATGGGACTGTTAGATTCTTTCGAAATAGTTAAGCAATTGAAAAATAATGTTGCTGGACATCTGACAGAGCATTTGCAAGAAGTAGTGGTAAATAGTAGAAAACCAAGACAATAAAAACGGTGCATTTATTGACAAAGAGAAATAAAAAGCCATACAGGGTAAAACTCAACAGCAAACAGGATTTATGTGATTTTTATCAAATCTTAGGATTTAATGGTGTTGGAAGATGAGGAACGGCAGTGGACTTGCAGTGGGGACAGACGAGCCTGTCCTAGTCCAGGCCCCCGATGGAGAGAGGCGTCTGGTCCTGGGCGCCCGTCGTATCCCAGGGCAAGCACGATATTCAGACACATGGAGGAAAAATCAGAATTTTTAAAGGACCGGAAGTACGACTGGAGAGGGGGAAGGTTTGAGCGCTGGAAAAATTCGCTTTTGTTCAGTGCGGAGAGCGCTGCTTGTTTTTCTGACATTGTGTGAGTGTGCCACCTTGACAGGGATGAAAACGAGTCTTTGGAACGCCATGGAGGGAGAAGGCGGGGCTCGGAAGAAAGTTCCAGCTGGCTGAAGCCTGGTGTCGCCACGTGGGAACTCGGGCCTTCCACAGACACGTGGAACATCATGATTTTAAACCGTGGTCGCTAATTCAAAAAAGACTTTAAAGCCCCGTGAAGGCCCCAGACAAGCGTGCAGACAGCACGTGCATCATGGGAGTGCCAGCATGGCTGACGGCGCCCCCAACCCAAACCAGTTTCTGGGGCCGTTGTCACAAATGAGCACGTACTTGGTGGCCTAAAACAAGCCAAGATTAATCTCTGACAGAGTTCCGGACCAGAAGTCCAAAGTTGGATTCGCAGGACTGAAGTCACGGTGTCCGCAGGGCTAGTTCTTTCCAGAAGCTCCGGGGGAGAAGCCGTCTCCTTGGCTTGGCTCCTGTGGCGCCCGCACTGTCGTGCTCACGGCCCTCCCTCCACCTTCAAGGTCACTGTCACATCTGTTTCCACGGTCACGTCTCTGAGTGCGACTCTCTCTCTCTCGGGGACCCTTTTGAGGGCATTGGGCTGACCCAGGTGACCCAGGATGCTCTCCCCACTGCGAAAGCCTTAACGAAACCCCATCTGGAAAATCCCTTTTGCCATATAAAGTGAGTCACAGATTCTAGAGATTAGGAGGTGGGCATTTTGGAGGAGCTTTTACTCAGCATTTCGGCCCATGGGTGTTGACACTGATGGGCCACAGAACAATTTAAGGGGTCACAAATAGCATTCTTAAAAAGGAAACAGGACAGAAGGGTCAGCGGCCACACTCGGCGCGAGCGAGCGTGCTGCACGGACCCGTCTCGCAGTGTTCACACGCACATCTGTGTCCACGGCACACGTGTGTGTACAGGAGCCCGGGCTAAAGGCGGGGCAAAGCTGGAGAGCCCTTGGCGTGGGCCACCTGGCGGCCTGCTTCGCTCAGAGTGGCCGGTTAGGAGAGGGAGGACTTGCCGAGACGCCAGGTGGCTCTGACTTTCGCCAACTGTGTGACCTTTGGTAAGTCAGCCAACCTCTCTGAGTCTGTTTCTCAGACCACAGACGGGGGATAATCATCCTATTGCCCAAGGTCATGGCGAAGGTCAAAGGGAGGCATGTGACAGCCCTCTGGAAAAGCACAGCTGTGACGCAGTGACGCTGAGAGTCTGTTCAAGGTCATCGACCGCCTGGAATGAAAAAGGCCTTGTGAGGGTCTCGGGTATCTGCTGTTACCTGGTCCGTCCACAAGATGGCAGCCTTGAAACACCGGGATGGGCACCCAGGGGCCGCTGGCTTTACAGGGCCAGGGTCTCCCTAAGAAGGTCGTCTCGGAAGAGACTAGATGGTTCTCACTTCCGTGTTCCTACAGCAGCAAATCCCCTCCTCAACGGCCAGCTCTTTGCTAAACCAAGGACAAGTCTGCTGTGCTGGGGCGATGGCCGGCATCCTCCCAGGGGAAGGATCCAGACTCAAGGACGGACCGGGCCACTCCTGTCCCAGGCTCCTACTGTCCGGGTCCCTTGCCAGGCCCTTCCCGGGGGACATCACTTGCGGTGGGGACAGGGGTGTAGCGGGTCAGTCCACCCACGGGTGCGCAGGCTGGAGCCCTTTGGCTGGCGGCCTCCTGGCTGCAAACCCTGCTCATTCCCTTCCTGTGACTTCCCCCTGGTGCGACGGCACTCCGTCCTCGGACCCAAGGTCCCCCCAGCTCCCACAGGGCTCCGTGTCCCCTCCCCCCACCACCCCCGTCCTATCCGCCAGGTTCTCCCCACTCGCAGCCACCCCAGGGTGAGGGCCCCAGCTCTCCCCTCTGGCTTCTTGCCGGTCTAACAGGGTCCCCGTCTGTCCTGTGAGAGATGGCTCCCATCACGATGGCATGTCTGCTCCAGGTCACGGCAAGGTGGCAGGAAAAGAGGTGAGCCACCTCCCTGGGAACGGGGTCAGCCGATGTCGAGTGAATGGACTCTGAAGAGGGAGGGGGTGTGGGGGATGGTCCCGAGGCCGAGCGGAGGTCCATGGTGACATGTGCACGGGGGTGTCCCAGGCCGAGCGGAGGTCCACGGTGCCATGTGCGGGGGCACAGGAAGGGGAGGCTCCGGGAGGTTTCTTAAGCCATGTGCATTTCAGGTGTTTGACATTTAAACATCCTCACTGTGCCGTTGTTGGCGGGGGAGCCGGGGAGCCACAAGCTGCCCCCCGCCCGTGCAGGCAGAAGGGCACCCGGGTTACTGCAGCAACGACTTTGTGGCTGTGCCCCCTCCTGTTCCTTGGGCGGGCTCCTGGCTACGGGCCTCCGA
>NW_011903600.1:0-2008 GCF_000151845.1 Pteropus vampyrus | reverse complement strand
GAAACGCAGACAGTCGCTCACGTTCACGTGTCCCACACACGCGTGCCCAGGTCTCAGGCCGGGCACGGATCTAGTGCTTGCAGTGACACTCCTGACCCAGAGAGAGCAAAGGGCAGCGGTGCGGGGCTCGTTCCGCAGCTCGCATTTTACGGGCTCCTAACGCCGTTTTCACAATACTCTCACACACACACACACACACACACACACACACACACACACACACACACACACACACACGGCATGCGTGCGCTCACAGAACCCTGCGTCCAGGGGACGCCCCTGAACACATGCTGCAGCAACGGAGGTCACTCCCGAAATGGAGCGCGTGAAGCAGCATGCGGCAGGCAGGCCTCGGGGGGTGCAACTTCCGAGCAGCCAGGCTCAGAGCGCCAGGGCGGGCCGGGGCTCCCCACTTCTGCTGAGGAAGTGAGTGGCCCCGGCAGACGGTGTGCAAGGCTGGGGTCTGACTCCCGCAGGGGCCACTCGCTTGAGCAAAGTTTCCTTGCAGCAGCTGCAAGCTTGCCCCTCACAAGCCTCAAGGGAATGGGGGCCCGTACCCCCGAAGGTAGGCACTCCCCACATCCCAGGCCTGCCACCCACTCTCAGACTCAAGTCTGCACCAGGAAGCATGCGCCCTGTGTGGCTGCAGTCCGAGAGGGTAACCACGGAGTCCTGATTTATTAAATGGCAGACGAGGCCATCAAGCTAGCCCGAGCCACCTGCTGTCACTACAGCCTCAGAGCCTCCCCCTCACAGAACAGGCCAACTGTCCCGGGCAGAAAACCCGTGTATGACGGTGCCTCACTCTTTACAAAAGGCCTTAATGCGCGTTTGCCCAATCCGGCACACACGACGACCCCACGAGGCAAGCAGCGTCACTGCACCGTGTCACAGGTGACAGAGGCATGGCTTGGAGGGCCGAGCCCCAAGGTAAGACAACCGACGAGCAGCCAATCCGAGGGCTGGTTCCATCTCCACAGCTGCGTCCCCTCCACTGCGGGAGTGGCCCACCACACTGCTGCTCAGCTCGTCCACCCACAGGCAACATCGCACCGCGAGCGGGCCAAGCCAGGCTCTACCCACCCCTCCGGAACATTCCACCTCCATCTCCTTGACTGCAATGATTTCGGTTTTCAGCTTAAATGCAAACGTGAGACTTAATCCGAATGAACCGTCTGCGTCATGAGACCGTCTGGAAATGTTCTCTGTACATTAACTGCCTCCGTCTGCTCTGGAAGCCGCCGGCCTTACCCGCCACGGAGCTGTTGGCTGACCACGCCGGGATGGCCGTCCGCCTCTGGTAGAAGAGAATGTAGGCCGCCTGCGTGCACACCTCCTCCTCCGGCAGCTGCTGCACGTCGCTGTCGTCGAAGCAGTACCAGAGGCCGTCCACGGAGTTCTTACAGTAGGCTGCCAGAGAGAGTCGCTGTCAGCCGGGCCGCCCCACCGGCCTGCCCCGCCCACAGACGCCGTTCCTCCGGCCACTAATTCAAGACCTTTTTAAGGCTGTGCATAGTGACGCAGAAAGAGGTGAAGGCCAAACTCCACATCACGCCCAGGCAAAACGTGCAAAACTTTCCAAACTATTCCAAATGGGTAAAATTCTTTTTCCTCTCAAACACGATGTACTTATTTATTTGAACCAGTGGGTCTCGGGGCCCTTTCTGGTTGTCACAACTTGGGCAGGAGTGCCACTGGCACCTAGTGGGTAGAGGCCAGGGATGCCGCCAATACCCCATAGCAAAGAATTATCCGGCAAACTGCCAGCAAGCCCTGGTTCAGGCGTGTCCAACGCTTTAATGCTCATGCAGCACTCGCTTATGAGACCTGTCGTATGATTATCCCCAGTTTACAGCGGCTCAAAAAGACTAACCAGCTTGCCCAGGTCACGTGCTGAAGGGCAGGGCCCGGGCCATCTCGGATGACCCAGCCCCGGCTCGCAGTGACACCCCTCCTGCCCTGCCCCCCTCAGGGCAGCATGGATGATGCCCATGACAGTCCCCGGGAA
>NW_011903599.1:0-1162 GCF_000151845.1 Pteropus vampyrus | reverse complement strand
ACTGGGTATTGTACAGGAAATCATGGAATTAACACAACTCCCAGAGAAGACTCTTTCTCTTTTAGCTCATCTCCAAACTTGGAATTTCTTTAGGTGCTTGTTCTCTAACTGACTGGGGATAGAACAGATGATTTTCAAAAGCTTTGTCCAAAAATGTGGTTGGCCAGGTTTTATATAATCAAACTAGGAAGAGGAAGCTGTTGCAGAGGTTACAGCTCTACTCCGGTACTCTTTATTGGTGGAGGGGGAGAAAGAGGATAATATTCATTAATTCCTTTCCAGAAACTTTTGGATGCATTATTCTATTTATCATTTATAACTGCCCTGCATTTTACAAATGAAGAAACTGAGGCTCATAGAAAGAAGCTAAAAATCACACAGCCAAATAGGGGGAAAAGCCACAATTTAAACTTCAACTTGGTTCTGAAGTTCATGCATTTTCCATCAGGTCACTCTGCCTTGCAGTCTGGAAGCTGAAACTCATAGCTGTGTTGAGACTGGATCGGATCAACAGTGACACCAGAGCACCACTCAAGTGAGTGGACGCTCTAAACTTCCTAACCACTCCCAGCTGCAAGTGTGCATCTCCACTTCCAGACACAGAACTCGGACGAGCAGGCACAGGTCCGTTAAGTGATACCTGTACAGAACCCAGGTCAGCAAAGGTTTTGAGAGTAACAGACAACCCTACTTTTGACTCTAACCATGGAGAATCTACAGAGGCAGGGCTCTCTGCCTACATTTAAATGTGAGTCTTCCCAGATCCATGTAATGGACGAAATCACAATATGTGCTCACTCTCACCTGTGCTTGCGGGTGCATTTTTCTCTCTCTCTCTCTCTCTCTCTCTTTCTCTCTCTCTCTCTCTCTCTCTCTCTTTAAGCTTCTGATCTTTTTGAAATTTTAAACTACTGCAAACTCAGAAATGTGAACCTATATCTTTTACAGAACCTCAGAATATATCTCATTTTTTTATAAAAGCTAAAGTGTGGAGTTCTCTAAAATCAGAAAGAATTTCTTCAAAAGAATAGATTTTAATGTTGTTGTTGAGATTTTTTGATCCCTACGGTTGTTCTACAGATGACAGACTTTTCCTATTTTTAAAATGTAGCACTTCTGCCATTACACTGAACAAATGATTTTAGCATAGTGTGTACATACA
>NW_011903598.1:0-1824 GCF_000151845.1 Pteropus vampyrus | reverse complement strand
TACCATAAGCAAAATGCAGTGACAAAATGACAGACTGTGGTGTTTATTTTTCTAAAACATTTATTAAAAGCTCATATATGTTGGTAAGAAAAGATGAAAAATCAAACGGAAAAATAGGCTAAAGATAAGATAGAAACAGTTCATAAAAAATAAATAGCTCTCAAACATATCAGATGGCTTCAGAGTCGCTCTCTGGCATGTGGCTTGGAGAAGCAGGTGTCCTGCATCGCTGGAAAGCAGTTTGGCAGCCATAATTGAAATTATCTTGCACAACTAAGAATTTCCCCATAAATATATTCCCATATGTATGAGGATATAGATTAAAATTGATTCGCTCAGTATTATCAGTGATAATAAAACATTGGAAACACACTAAATGTCCTTCAATAAGACGGTGGTTAAAAAAGTCATGTTCCATGCACACAATCTAAGCATTTTTCTATAGGTGCATTCCCATAGATCCAAGAGTGGTTTAACCATTTGTATTCGTCCAGACTGTAGAATAATAGGCACCTTCGAAAAGAATTGACGACGTCTTCATGGACTCACGGGGGGCGATCTTCCAGTTATAGCGGATGATATGCCATCAATGTGTTTACTAGTTTTGTTGCATACATGTAAAAAGGAGGCAAATAATACTTACACGTCTTCGTTGGATATGCAAAAAACACATACTTAGATTTCTATCCAGGAGATGGACGCAGGCCTCTCGGGAAGAGGAATCGCAGCTCCCGAGGAAGAGTTGTACGTTAGGAGACTTTTCAAATAGGGCCTTTTTGTACTTCCTGCATTTTGAGCCCTGTTGTTACTTTACCTTAAACAAAATAGTGAAGATTGTTCATTTCAGAGGACTGTACACATCGATCATAATTGGTTGAATTAGCCGCCCAATTCCTTGTCAATCTAAGTCCAGTTAACTAGACTTTGCGTATTTAAGTTCATGGAGGATTCTTGTGGCTTTTTTGTGGAATGAATCCCAAGAGCATAGCATAGTCCATTTGCTGCAAGGTTTATAGATAATTCTGAATATTTAATCTGAGTGAGAAATCACTTATATTCTGCTGTCCCACTGCCTGGCATTTTTTTCTTTTTTTTCTGAATTAGGTCAGAAATGTTAAAATTGTATAGAATATCTCCTCGAATTTTTAACCCTAATGAAAATTACAGGCTGTCTTGATGATAATAGTTAATTAAAAGTTGGAGTAAGCCAGCTTTTAGCACAACTGATAATGTTTAGCCCAAAGACAAAGAATCTAATACTTTGTAAAGTTGTTATTTTCATTTTGGGAAATGGCACGTGCAAATGATTACTGACACACATAAAATTGTGTCTTCCATTTTCTGTTAACTTAGAGCCAGGTATTCACATATTTAGAAACTCCTTTAAACTCATATTTTCATCACGATTTTAGCAAAGCTTTTTTACTCAGATTTCCCAGAAATTAGCATTCCTCCTCTTGCTAATCCATTTACTCTTCAGCATTTCTATTCTAAATCTGCCTAATTGCCTGGTTTGCAATTTACATTTGCCATCGACGGAAATTCTGGCTAAGAAAGACACAGAAAGTTCCTTCTGATAAGGGTGTTCCATGTGCTCCTCATCATTCGCTAGACTCTCTCAAAAAGTCTTACGTGATTCATGCTCGAAAATGAGAAAAAAAACTTTTCTCAAAAAGTCTTATGTGGTCAATGCTCGAAAATGAGAAAGAAAAATGATTTTCATAAGTTTTGTCAAGTTATTATTAATACTCGTATTAGCATGTTTTATTTTTCGATACAGAAAATTAGGGTGAAAATTAGGATAGGTGCTTTTTACCCGTTAGG
>NW_011903597.1:0-3064 GCF_000151845.1 Pteropus vampyrus | reverse complement strand
AGGGGGGCTGGGGGGCCAGGCAGGGCTTTGTCTGTCATCTGGCTACTCCTGCCTGGCCCTGGGCCCTGAGTAGGGAAGGGCTTGGGTTTCCTGACAGGGACCAGGTTTCTCAGAGGGAAAAGGAGGAAAGAAAAACAAAGAAAAGGAAGAAAAGGAGTGACTTGCTGCAGCTGGAGCCCAGCTGAGGGGCCGGGTGGGCGGAGGTGGGGGTGCTGTGAGAGACCAAGTGTGAGGCTGTGGGACAGTGTGCGATCAGGCCTGCTGTGAGTGTGCTGGGAGTCGGGAGAGAAGTTGTTTTTTAAGACAGTGCGGTTGTGAGGCTGTGTATGTAACTCTGAGAGATTTCATGTGTGTGACTGAGGCTCTGGGCAGTTTATAACTGTATGATTGGCTGTGTGTGACTGGATGGCTGTGTGTATGACTCAGCGCGAGGCTGTTCGACTTCAAGATTGTCTAGATGTGTAAGGTTATGTGGCCGAGGTACTCTGTGAGAGCACGTGTAAATATGCCACTATGTCTGAAACACAGTGACAGTAAGACTACACATGTGAGACCCTGTATATAAGATGGAGCTTAAGCCTCAACATGTTTTTCAAACCAAGTGTAGGAAGGTGCCCAGAATTCCAAGTGTGTTCACACATATGAACTGAACACCATGTGAGAGCATGTTAGAGAGTGTGTGAGCAAAAGCTCACAAGCATACATATCTTAGTATCAAACTCTGGGCATACTGGCAGGTTCCTGGATGCCCAGGCATCCTGAGTTGCCCCTTGTGGGGGCTCCTGAGATGTCTGAGTGGTGACGTCAGCCTGTGGGAGGGTGTCCCTGGTCCCATGCGGGGCCGTGTGTGCGTGTGCATGTGTGCGTGTGCCCCTGCTGGCCTGGGGTTTGTTTGTTTTCCTCCTAATTGGCTTGTTTTTCCATGTCCAGCCCACCAAACCGCATGTTTTTCCTCTCATCTCGCCAGCCCGCCTGGGCTGGAGCCCCCAGCATGCACGAGGCCTACCCGCCGGTCCAGAGAGGAGGGGAGGGCTGCCCACACCCCTGGCCAGGCCAGATCAGGCTGGGCGGGGCAGGGTGACCCAGCTCCAGCCCTGTCCAGGCCCCACCCACATTCCTCCTCCTGCCTGGCATTCAAGGCCCATGGCCTGTCCCAATCCTATCTTGTGGCATCCCTCAATGCACCCCAATTTCTGGACTCTCAAATGCCTCCTTTCTGCCTCCCACAGGCTGCTCTTTCTTTCCCAGCCAGTCAGGGCTGACGGCAAAGTAGTGCTGAACTGGGGGCTCTGGACTTCTCATCCTGATCAATCAAATACAGATTTTTAAAAATTGGACAAGGAACTCTCCAATTTAAATTCAGTCAATTAATCTCCGATTTCTTTTAGCTTAAAATCAGAATGACACTGCATCAGCTATGTCTAATAAACATAAGACTACTAAAAAGAACCCTGTCATCCTATTCCTAATGTGGGGGTTCTCTCATCATCCTGGGAAGGGGACGCCTCAGACTTGTTTGTGATATCCATCTGAGGGCAGGAAGGTGGATCAAGAGAAAGCAATTCAGAGATCAGTCTGGTTCTAAGAGGACTTTCAACAGAATACTTTTATGATCAGGTTCCCATAAAAATCACGTATGTTTAGGATAAACATCAAATAATTTGGGGTTTGAATGACCCACAAATAAGGGGTAACTCTGTCCTGTTCTCTGAGTGCTGGCAAAAAGGATAATTTGATATGGAGTGTTGCCAAACCCAATCTCTTGTTACTAATATAAAGTGACTGAGACAATCATGATTAATGTCCCCTATTTCTCTGACCAGTGCTTTAGAAGGAAATAAGGCAATGAGAGATAAGTACCTATTACTAATGCTACAGCCAATTCATGGCCAGCTTTCCTCTGACAGGCAAGGCATACACACACACACACACACACACACACACACACACACACACACACACACACACACACACACACACACACACACGGGAAATTTTTTCTGCTGTTTAACCACTCTCTTTACTGCCACGAACACTTAGTCCAGCTGTCCCACCCTCAGGCATTGGGCAAGACGTGAGGACAGCCGGCTCAGGTTCCTGGAAGGAGGCAGCTTCTGTGATCTGACCCAGGCAAGGAATGTCCGTGGTGGCTCCAGGGACACTGACACCTCCTGCCTGTGTTCCCTCTCTTCCCTACCCCGCCCCCTGCCTGACAGGTGGACAGGAAATGGGAGGGGGACAGCTCAATAAGCCAGGGATAGTGAAGGGGAGTGCATGTCTATGCTTGCTGAGTGGCCATGGTGACACATGGGGAATTGTGGGCTTTCATCCACAATGTTCATGTGACTGTGTAACTGCATGTGCATGTCCAGTATGTGTAAAGTATGTATGTACGTATGCATGTATGTATGTATGGGGGCTGAATGAATCCCTAGGGCCCTATCTGGCTTTGCAGCGGGAGAGGTGAGGGGGTCAGAGAAGCTTGAGTGTGGAGTGGGCAGTGCTCTGGGCAGAGGTGCTCCATGCCTGCAAGGGCGAGCCAGAACCTAGCTGAGCCCCCACAAGGGGCGACTTGCATTCTACACACTGCTGTCTGCATCCACTGGGAAGCCTTCCTGGCCCCATGTCCATCTTGTGTCTGTTCCATGTTCATACTGTGTGCCTTTCGTATCCCTTCCCTATCTGCTCAGGGGCACAGAGGCATGGGGGGTGGGTGCAGCCAAGGACACAGGAAGTGCCTTGTGGGGGCCTGTGGGCCAGGCCAGAGTTGGCAGCCACCCCAGGAGGAAAGGACATTCTGAGGTCGGTAGAAAAGCCGCCACCCCCCTCCTTACCCCCAGCTTCAAAGGAGAAGGGTGCTGGTGGGGGCCGGGAGGTTGAAGCCTGCAGAGTCAGCTCCCTGCTGCCTGAGACTCTTGGGAGGGCAGAGCAGGCTATGGCACTGGACTCACAAGCCCTCTACCCGTGCCAGCCTCCCCAGTGACCAGTCTCCATTCCTCTGACTGCCCCCCACTCTGACCAGCTTCCCCCTCAAACCGGTTCCCCTCTTTAACTGGGCAGGTCA
>NW_011903596.1:0-2066 GCF_000151845.1 Pteropus vampyrus | reverse complement strand
TGAAAAATCTGAGAAAATGCTAAACCAGCTAAATGATTGGACCTAAACATAAACAGGGAGCATAAACCAGAGTTATTTAAGTAAATCAGCAATGAATGTGGAAAAAAATATCAGAATATTTATGTCATGAATCACAAATGACGTATTTAAATTTAGGCAACTAGGACTTTGATTTTACTTTTTTCTTCTTTTTTTTAAAAATAATAGACTATTTCTGGAGCAGTTTTAGGCTCACAGCAACAGTAGCATGCAGTACTTTATTGGGGAAAAAAACAACAATAACAACTCTGCATATCTTTCAACAGTGTAATGATTAAATGTCTTAAATTGAATAGACGATGACAGTAATATTCCCACCATTAAAAATTTACTAGAGAAGTTAACGCTGTAACCTATCTTTCACAGTAATTGTGGTCTTTCTCCCTCGATATTCCCCAGAAGTCTTTAAATTGCTTCCTAGTAACTAAAGGTTTTGACCAAAAAGAAAAAAAGAATTGAATAACTAAACATCTTCTAAGCCATTGCTGCCCTACTTATAGTTCCTTAGAAATTGTGAGCGTCCTCTGAGCCGGCTGAAAGCAGCTGTGAAGACAGGAGGGCAGTGGGTGAGGAAGTCTGAGGAAGCGTGGTTTTTTCTCAAGCTCTCTGAGCTCGAATCCTCTGAGATTCACCTGCAGTGCACACGAAAGGGCTTTCCCTCGTGCTTTACCATTCTTCCAGCCAGCTTTTAAAGGGCACTTATAACTCAGAGGAGAATTCAGCCTCCACCTGACAAGTAACTCAATTTGAACTCACTTTCATAATGAAAAGCTAGGCAAAGATGAGCTTCCTTTTAAGATGAGCTTCCAGCATCCCAACTTTAGGAGCTGTTCAGAGTAAGCGTTATTTGAGGCTAACACAACTCGAGAGCAATGACCCTGTCCCAAAGTACCTACCCTCTAAGCATCACGGTAACTGATTAAAATACATGGGGAGTAAATGTTTTCATGTAAACCACCCAGGAGATGCACTGAAGACCCCGCAGGGCAGAGTGCTAGAAAGAATCACTCAGAAAGAGACAGCAGGGGCCTTACACATCAACCTCTACTTAATTCATAAATGTATCTATGATTTTTATTGGATTTTTTCCATCCGAATTTTCAAGGTTCAGGCTTTCAGTAGCATTTTCTCCCCAGCTGAAACGACATGCCTCCCAAGAACTTGCTCACACACCAGGCTATCTGTCTGTAGCCCCAGCTCTGTTCTCAAGAGCTGTGTGTGCCCTGGCTTGAGGGTTGCCATTTGATCATTCAGTCAAGACTTCTACTCGAGGATATTCAAATGCAGGTAAAAGAGCAAAGATCTCTCTTGATGGGTGCAGCCTATGACTAATTGTGGTCACCAGCTTTCACACTGGCATTTTCCAAAGTTTTGGAGCCATTCATTTGGCCATTCGTTTAGGACTAAGTTGCCAGCGTCCTGAAAGGGAACTTGACAAACTGTCAGCTGAAACACTTCCCTCCTATCAGGTGTCACGGGGAAAGTTCGAGGGTGAGACAAGAGGGATGACTGACCTCTGAAGACGGAGCACTGGACTGACTACACTCACGTTCTCATACGTGCAGCTCTGAAGTTGGTTGCAGGGGAATTTAATCACAGTTCATAGGACAGGAAAGACAAGGGTAATAAGAATATTCCACCTCTACTTCTCTTGCAGGGTTTTCATGGCTGACTCAGAGCCAAGCCTTTTCCAAGGGCAGAGGGCATATGTTTTAAATAGTTAAGGAAAATGTCTTGCAGGAATTTTATTTTAATGACGTTCAACACTTATTTACAATCACAGTAGCCAGCAGTCACTCTCCAGGGCACCTTTTAGTACAGGAGGCTATCCCAGACATTCACGGCTGAGCTACTGAAACATCCTCTGTCCCTCTTAGTCAAGGATCTGTCCCAGGGGCAACGTTTCTGCAGTTTTGCTCTTATAAATCATGCAAAAAAATAATTCCAGTTGTGGGATCATTGCTAACTCTAACCACCAATTTGTTGACATTTCTGCACCAATAAAATGCATGTGCTTATAAAACTGA
>NW_011903595.1:0-1240 GCF_000151845.1 Pteropus vampyrus | reverse complement strand
TGGGAGAATGAAGTGAAGGGTTAAAGAAGTACATGGGGATGGGGAGCACAGCATAGGGAATGCAGTTAGCATTAATATAATGGCTAGGTGGAGAGCCAGAGGAGAGAAATTTTTTAAATGAATAGAATAGAATAGAATAGAATAGAATAGAATAGAATAGAATAGAATAGAATAGAATAGTATAGAATAGAATAATAAAATAAAAACAAAACCATGTTATCACTGATAATTTTTCAATTCAATTTTAAAATGCTATGGAAACATGAACTGCCTATAATCTAATACCTCTGTATTATTTTAACCATATCTAATCACCATAAAAAATTGTTATCAAGGGAGGCTGCACTTGAAACATGGTGAAGTGAGAGACATCCCCAGATCTCTCCCCTTGAAATAATAATAAGCTGAACATCTAAAACTCAACAAAAAACACCCAACTGCACATCAGCAGGTCTGAGTGTGGGATCTGTGCATAAGAACTACCACAGGTCAGAAGCCCAGGTGTTGGGCTGGGAGGAACAAAGAAGCTGCCTCTCCCAGCTGGAGCTCTCTGTAGGAGGGGGGGAAAGGGAGAAGGTGTGGTGACTTCCATGAACAGCCCTTCCTGGAAAAGTTGTGATCTCCCTGTGGCCAGCGACAGTACCCAGTTATCAGGGCAGAAGGCAGAGAAACAGGGATGGAAGAAAAGCAGGGACGGTAGAGAAACAACAGTTGATTTTTACTGGCTATGGCTACAAAACTAGGCTGAGCCGCAGTCCCCATCTGCCAACTCAGAGGGCCCCTTCCCTCCTATCTTCAGAGATGGAACACTGCAGAGCCCCAGGGGAATCTGAGCAAATGCTAACAAAACAGTTGCTAACACAGAAAGGGATTTAAACTGAAGGTAGGGGGCATGATTAAATATCTACAAGAAAATAAAAAGACATTATTAAGGCTTTATATAAAGCAGGGATCCAAGAGGCTTAGACACACCTACTGGAAACCAAAAGAAAAGCACCTTCTTCGCAGCAGGCTAGAGACCTTTATATAATAAACCTTCTTTCTGGAAAAACAGGAGAATACATTTACATCAATGACTGGGTGGAGAAATAGTCCACTAAACACCATGAACAATCAAGGTGACAAGTCATCTCAGAGAGAAAGAGAAAAATCTCCAGAAAATAAGCTTATAGACATAGAAATATGCAACTTAAATGACAGAAAATTCAGGATGGTACTTCTAAAAAAGCTCAGTGAGTTC
>NW_011903594.1:0-4618 GCF_000151845.1 Pteropus vampyrus | reverse complement strand
TCCCCCCTGCCCCACCTCCACCCCCCATTTCAGGAGGAGCTGGCCATTTTTTCCAGGATGTCAGTGCTGCTAAACTCTGCTCCCAGACGAGAGTGGACTTGGGGGCCTACACTGGGCACTCTCTACTGGCCACCGCCTGGCTGGGACGGCTTGCAGCCAATGAGCATCTGCTGGGCCATTGGCCTTGTGTTCTATTACTGGGCTGTTTACCTTGCTGGTGACTCTCTCTCTCCTACTTACGTTGTGTTCTGGCCAAAGGTTTTGACTCAGACTGTCAGACCAAAGATGTACAAAGCGGTGCGTGACCTGCCATAAGAAGCAAAGAGCATGGTGCTGGCTGAGAAAACACACGCTTTATGGTGCTCAAGGGCAGGGTAAAGAGCAGCAGGCCACAGGGACGGGTGAAAGTTCTGTGACATTATGAAGGGCATCGTAAACTGCCCTGCAGACTGGCAGGATGGACAGGCTTGTTCCAGTGGAAGAAACTGGCGGAAGGTACGGTGTGATTTCAGGAAGCTTTGATGGGAACGGAGGAGCAGCTGTGGATGATAATCCAAGCGTCCTAAGTGTCTCCATGTTGAGGTGTGCAGCCCCTTGCTTAGCACCATCTGCTCCCTCTTTTTCTGCCTCCTTTATTATTTGAGTCTCTTTGTACATGCCCTGCACTGGGCACAGGGTGTCCAATGGCAGGCAGCCCACTGCCCTCTAAGAGCTCACTGTCTAGCCCAGGGTGACAGGTGCCACGATTTGGAGGAAGAAGTAAAGTGCTTTATTCTACCATAAATGAATAAAAGTACAGCCTTTTTCAATCTACACACAACCTAACTTTTCTTCTTCCCTGTCCAGCCTTGGAGCCCCAGGCTGACAGCAGATGTGGGGGTATGTGAATGGGCAGGGATCTTTCCCTACTGGAGGAATCCCCTGACTTTCTCAAAGGAAAAACAAAAAATGACTGTTCCTGGAAAAGCACTGCCAGGCCTTGCCCAGATGCCAGCACTATGTGGGCAGCATATGGTGCTAGGACCACTTGCTATGACCAGGCAGAGGGCTCTGTGACACGTGAGGCTGGGCACGTGGTCTGGAGGCTGAAGGTAGAATCTGACCAGGTGCTCGGGCTGAGAGCAGATGTGGAAGAGTAGTTGCCACCTTGAGGAATGTGATAAATTAGAATTTTCAGCTTTGGGGTTTATTTTCTGTGAGATTAAATGAACAACAAAAGAATATAATAGAACATGAAAGATGCTCTTGGGGAAGCTCTTGTTTTCCTGCAGCAGAGAAATAAGGGGCAAACCTGGGGAGTCCCTGAGTAGGCAATCCCCCCTGTGAGAAGGGAGCCCACTGGGGATGCCCCGTTAGAGATAGAGGGACCTCAGAGACCCTGTGCCTGGAGGGATGGGAAAGAAATAGCCCTTGCTGGAAATGTGTTTCTGGCTTGTGTAGAAAGAACACAAGTTTGGGAGGCAGAGAGACCTGACTTTGAATCTGATTGTATAGTGCCGTTAAGTAATCTAGTCTCTCCCAGCCTCAGTTTCTTAATATCTGAAAACAAATAACAACGGGTACCTTGCAGGGTTGTTATGTAGATTAGGTGAGTGTGTAAGCGCCCTAGCACAGCACCTGGCACAGGGAGGGGGACTTAGGAGGCACCCTGGCCAGTCAGCATAACAGGGTCTTCCCCATCCCCACCCCACCTGATCTTTCTGAGACACTTTAGTTTAAGGATATCCTAGAGGCAGAAACATAACTTGAAAAACACTTAAGGTTCAACCACAGCAGCCACAGCAGGTCTTCCTACTCACCCTGCTCCTTCCAGGCCTGAAGCAGAGGAGGTAATTTCCTCTTCCCGTTGCCCCTTTCTGACTGCTAAATGCAGAGCTAACTCTACAGCCCATCATCACCTCCTTGCCGGAAATCCCTGAAGGGATGCTAGGTGGATTAAGGAATTAATGACCAGAAGGGCTTAAGCCTGAAAGCCCAAACAAGAAGTGCATCACAAACTGAGGAGGTGGTATTTTTTGAAGCGCAAACCCTTGAAACTGTCCAGAGGGTCCAGCCCATTTGTTCCACTTAGGGGAGGGTGTGGGCCATTTCCTCTCTCTTTGCTGTCTGTTTGGACTCTTCCCATTACCTTTTAGTTATGTCTAAGCCAGGCCTGCCTCCCTTTCTGTCTTTTCTCCTTTGTTATCCAAGGACTGCGGGTTAAGTGCTGCTCTCTAATCAGGATGCAGGGAATTTGCAGTAAGATTTGGTTCCCAGCTTTGAGGGGTTTACAGCTGTGCAGGGCAGGTGGGCTGTGTATCAGCCTAGGGGTAATCATTTCTCAGCAACAACCTGTGCTACAGCGGATGTACAACCATTTGCGGGAGCCCAGGGAAGGGAGAAGAGAATTCTGATGGGCAGATTCCGGATACCTCTTAAAAGAGGTCGTGTTTCAGTGGAGCCTTGACAAGTGAAGAAGATTTTGACAGGTGGAAATAGGAGTCAAAGCAATTGGCAGGGCATTTTACACTGAAGGGAACAGCATGGGACAGGCCCAGCATTCTGGCAAGGATGGAATTCTTTTTTTTTTTTTAAGAAATGATCCCTTTATAGCTTATAGAAAGAAATAATACACACAAAAAATAATATAATTCAAAGTAGCCTATATAGGAACCACATCTATTTTTTTTTTTTTAGGTTTTCTTAAGTGTCTCTTTTTTTTATGGTGACATTGGTTAACGAAATCCAATAAGTTTCAGCTGTACACTTTAACAGTAAGGCATATGTATATATATTTACACTGTATGTTCACCTCCCATAGTTAGATTTCTTTCTGTCACCATATGTATATATATTTACACTGTATGTTCACCTCCCATAGTTAGATTTCTTTCTGTCACCACATATTTGACGCCCTTTACCCCATCTACCTCCTCCCTCCCTCTACCCCCTACCCAACTACTAGTCTATAGTTCAGGTCCACGAGTCTCTGTTTGTTTGTCTCATTCATTTGTTGCTTTTAGGTTTATATCCCACATATAAGTGATACCATGTGATTTTCAACTTTTTCTGTCTGGCTTATTTCACTTAGCACGATTATCTCGAGGTCCATCCATGTTGTCGCAAATGGCAGTATTTCATTTGGCTGAGTAATATTCCATTGTATATATGTACCACAGCTTCTTTAGCCAATCATCTATCGTAGGACACTTCGATTGCTTCCACGTCCTGGCCACTGTGAATAATGCTGCTATGAACATCGGTGTGCAAATATCTTTTCAGATATGGATTTTCAAGTCTTTGGGGGTAAATACCCAGTAGAGGGATTGCTGGATCATATGATAGATCAATTTTTAGTTTTTTGAGGAACCTCCATACTGTTTTCCATAGTTGCTATACCAATTTGCAGTCCCACCAGCAGTGTATGAGGGTTCCTATTTCTCCACATCCTCTCCAACATTTGTTATTACTTGTCCTGTTGATTATCACTATTCTAACAGGTGTGAGATGGTATCTCGTTGTGGTTTTAATTTGCTATTGATGTTGAGTATCTTTTCATGTATTTGTTGGCTATTTGTATGAAGGACGGAATTCTTGAAGGGAAAGTGTAATATTTTGAGAGGCTTGAAGACCTCCTGCCTCTCGGAAAAAATGATGGTGGAAGGGGGTGGGGTGAGACCTCAGATGGCACTGTTCAGACAGACCTGACCCTCGGAACTGTCAGAACCAGATCATTGTAAGCTGGACCTCAAAAGCCATCCAGCCCTTACTAACTGCACATGAACCCCCCGGGGGAACTGGTTGAAAAACAGAACCAGTGAATCTCTAGTGGAGCCCAGGAACCTTATTTCTAAGAAGTGACTTCAAAGCGCAGCTAGGAAAGGGACAGTGAAAGAAGAGGGGATGCCTCATCTGAATTAGCGACAGGTCTGGGGCTTGAAGCCAGGAGTCCTGCTCCTCGTCTGTGTTCTTCCACTGCACACACATGAGGAGAGAGCTAGTGCATCTGTGAGAGTGGATTTGCCTGTCCCTTTGTAGCTACTATGGGGATACTCCTGAAGTGGAAAGGGCCTGGGGACTTGTTTCAGAAGCACCACGGCACAGAGATGCTGGTGAGCTTTTCCTTCCGTTTTCAAAGACCTTTGTGGGGTGAAAGAAAGGGTTGGGGAGAGCAGGACAGGTGTTTCCCTAGTCCCAGGCAGAGGCCAGGTGGCCTGCTGGAGTGTTATCATTATCAAGAAAAGAAGGGTGGAAGCCCCTAGTGCAGATTTGTCCGTCCAGTTTGGCATTTGGATTGTGGTTAGTAGCCAGGCCTCCCCACAATTTTCAGGTGTACACCCTGCCATGGGCAATGCCATAAGGCTGTGCCAAGCCCACCCGCTGGCTGTTTCTTGGAACTTCTGCTTTGCTCAGTATCCTCTCCTTGACCAAGAGGGGGTGCTCAGCTGCCTCTCCAGTATTTGTCCTGCCTTTAGAGTTGAGACTGGAGAGGGTCCGGGAGGTAGTTAAACAGGATAGGACTTTCTCTGACCTATGGGAGGAGGCCTGAGTTCAAGTTCCAGTTCCACATTCTCAGTTGCAGGCTGAGCCACTGGGGGTGGCTGAGGAGAAGCAGCATGCTCCCATCCTTGTTTTTTAG
>NW_011903593.1:0-1605 GCF_000151845.1 Pteropus vampyrus | reverse complement strand
CTCCCTTCCTTCCTTCCTTCCTTGTCTTGGGTATATCAATATGCATAGCCATTCTTTAAAAATAAAAGGTTCAATTTGATGAAAAATTCAATTTCAAAGCCAGTGAAACTATCTGCTGTAGCCTGAATGTTTATATCCCCCCAAAATTCATATGTTGAAACCTAGCACTTGATGTAATGGCATTGGCGGGGGCGCGGGGGACGGCTTTGGAAAGTGATTAGGTCGTGAGGGTGGGGCCCTCACGAATTGGATTGGTGCCTTTAAATGAGACCCCAGAGAGCTCTCGTGCTCCTTCTGCCACGTGAGGACACAGAGAGAAGACAGCCGTCTGTGGACCAGACTGGGCTTCCCGGCCTTTAGAATTGTGAGAAATAAATT
Source organism: Pteropus vampyrus (assembly GCF_000151845.1). NCBI lineage: Eukaryota > Metazoa > Chordata > Mammalia > Chiroptera > Pteropodidae > Pteropus > Pteropus vampyrus. Next base: position 1,227 of record NW_011903593.1, on the reverse strand, counting down.
TCTGTTGTTTATAAGCCATGCAGGCTATGTAGTTTATTATAGCAGCCTGAAATGACTAAGACACTATTTAAAAGACACTGCCAGTCATGATGTAATCATTTTGCTAACTATGTAAGGTTATTCTTTTATTTTAGTAAGTAACAATATTAGAAGCATCCAAAAAGAATTTTAGCATGGGGCTTACAGCCCACAGAAAATTCAAGTGACTATCATACACCTTTTTACTTTCTCATAACTTTTGCCCATTTTCCGCTTTCCCGCTAAATTAGAATGTTCACAAGGTAGAATATGCCCAACGCGTGGACCCACCTTTTCGCCGTTCTCGTTCTTTCAAAATAGCTTCAAACCATTCGTGTTTCTCTTCGGGTGTTTTTGCCATACACACAAACCATTTATTTTTTGCTGTGTTATGTATCTTCCATCCATTAACAACAATGTGTCCGCTGCTATGGAAGTCAGCTGGAAATTAACGGGCAAAGGTAAACGAATCAATGTTATACATATCAATGCAATCATTCAATTCATGAAAGTTCCAAATCCATTAAATTCTTCAAAATATTTTGGCTCTATGTGTGTGTGTGCGTGTGTGTGTGTGTGTGTGTGTGTGTGTGCGTGTGTGTGTATTAAAGAACATAAAAATTTAAAAATTGTATAAATGTTTATATATTGAATGCAATCAGTGCTTAATAATAGAACGTTTCTAACTCTTAACATTACTGTATTAGTGAAATTGAACTCCCAAACTAATTAACATTCCTTTCCTCTATGTCCAAAAATACTGTTAAAGTTCCTAAAGTAATAAAAGAACTTTTGAGTAATTTTCATATCAATAATCAAGTATTCATGGTGTCAGATTCATTTTGCCTTTCTAATATTCTTTTGAAATATTATTCTAGGTTTCAAAGATCGACTATACTCCCACAGAACAATTTTCGATTACTGAATGAACCACATAATAAGATTCAGACCAAGTGATTGGAACATAATGGGAGTGCATTTACCTAATCTGTAACAAATGGAGATGTACAAACACCCATCCGCTGTCACTGCACATAGGTGAAAAGTACACACACTCTTTAAAGCCACATCATTACATCTAACTGCCATGAGTAGAAACTCAAAAAAAAACTTTGAGTATGAATTCACATTTATTGTCTTTTCCTAGGTCTCAATAAAATTTTTTCTCAACTGTCATGCTGGATTTAAATATGTCAACAGAAAACCCTC
>NW_011903592.1:0-1963 GCF_000151845.1 Pteropus vampyrus | reverse complement strand
CCTGCTTTAAAAGGGGTGACTGAAAGAGTTTAATGAAGAGACAGTGGGAAGCTGCTCCTGGTTTCAGGCCTGGGGGGTGAAGATGTGGCTTTTACAACTGGGTGAGATTGTACAGGAGCTGAGGCCTTCGTTGGGGGGAACGCAGCCACTGCCATCCGGTGGCCTCGCAGAGAGGGAACTGGGGGGACAAATATCCTGACCTCTTCCTCCTTTCACCCTTCAGCCTCCTGCTGGTGCTTCCTACTGACCAAACCCACCCGTAAGTCAGATGGTGAAAGTCCCAGCAGGCGCAGTGCCTGCAGGGAGAGGCGTGGAGACCGGTTGTAGACGACCGAGAACATCTAGGGCAGGGCTCCCTGCGCCTCCGCGGCAACCTTTGTGCCCCGCCTTCCCTGGCTCAGCCGGGCAAGCCTTACCATCCTCCCAGCCTTTGCTCAAATGCCACTGCTTTCGTGAAGCTTTGCACTGTCCCCTCTGTTGGAAGGAAATGGCTCCTTTCTGTGCTCTCCTCACACGCTGTCCTTCCCCGTTACACCTCTGAAGACACCTTGCTCTACGTCACAGGTTTAACAACATACTGGCTGGTGAGGTGGCTTAAGAGGACAACGGCTGCCCCTCCAGCCCAGTGCTGACCAGCACTGCATGGCCGTGCTCGCCACCCACTCAGGGAAGTGCCGTCCTTCAGAGCTGGCACCCAGGCCACTGCACCCTGAAGCGGAAATAAACAAAAACCAACCGAATGAGCAATTTAGAGCTTGCTGTGGCAAGGGAGTCAGCCACTGTCACTTGTGTTTTGGCAGCAACTCAAAAGGCAGGCAGAGGAGCGGGGAAGCTTTATAGTAGGAAAAAGGGGTGGCTTCAGGTGTGCCCTGACTGGGGGCTGTGGGCATGGGGGAGCTGGAGGCGAGCTAACTAGAAGCAGGGGCATCTTATGTGATTGGTTAGGGGAGCATATTTGGCTTTCTCTGGCTGGTCCTAAGCTGGAAATGGGTATAAAAATTAGGAAACTGTCAGTTATTAATCAAGCCTTGGATGTCTCAGGCCCACTGTTAAGGGGTTATGCTTGGCTTCCCGGATGGTTACGGCAGATGACGGTTGGCTTCTTGGGCTGGTTGTTTCAGGTTGTAGGTCAGTGTTCTGCTTTTACACATGGTCTGGCCATTGTCCGTCTGTATATTCAGTCTGTCACTGACTATCCGACCCATGTCCCAGGTCTGACCCAACCCCATTTCTGCTTGTGATACCTGGGCAAGTCTAATGCTCAGTTTCCTTGCTTGCAAAGTAGGAACAACAAACACTACCTTGCGGAGTGGTTGTGGGGCTTAGAGCTAATATTGGTGACATCCCTGTCATGGAGTGGGAAGTCTGCAGAAATAGCTGCTAATATCATCATGTGCCTGTCTACACACATAGGAAAGTAAGACGTGAGTATAAATGTGGGTAAGTCTATCCAGTTATAAAGAGGTAGCACGCATGGTGGTTAGTCTGCGTTTGGAGTCTGAATGACTGGCTGAGGGTTCTGGTTTTGTCACAGACCACGTGAGAGACTTCGGCCAATTTCCTGTCCCTTTCTAAGCCTCATCTGTAAAATTGGTATTAAAAACCTGTACCCACCCCAGAGCTGCTATGAACATTACAGACTGTTCTTTCAAACCTGAGCCAAGTGAACCAGTTGTAAGCTTACTTCTGGGACTCCCTTTAATCTGAGCAGAGACTCTGATCTCTTCACACGAGTTAAAAGGGGCTGCATGAGTGATGACTGGCGGACAAGAGCAAATGCTGCCCAGAGGGAGGCAGGAAGAACTGGGTTGGGGGGCGGAGAGTTCGGGGGCACGAGGGCTCTGACCTTCCAAGGGCTGTTCTGAGAATTGAGGAGGGAAGTCTAGCTGGGGGCACATTCACTTATCCGCCAGTGAAGACCTGATCGCAGGTTGGGCCCTGTGCTCAGTGCTGGGGATTCTGG
>NW_011903591.1:0-2201 GCF_000151845.1 Pteropus vampyrus | reverse complement strand
GTGCTGTGTGGCTGGGACTAACTTAGGCAACCTTTCTGAACCTTGGTTTTCCTGTCTGGGAGAAGGACACAGGAACATCTCTCAGGGGGCCTGGGGTGAGGTGGAGGCTCAGTGAATGGCGACCGTTAATGCCGTGGGACGTTCTCCTGCTAAGGAACTGCCACGGCTTTCAGTGCGGCTGATCTTGGGTTCGTCCTCCAAGTGGCCAGACACGGAATTAGTGTCGGGGTCCAGCAGGGTGGCTGGTATTTAGCCCTGGGTGATAAGAGTTGCAGTGTGTCAGGAAGAGAACACAGCAACCCTACGAGGAAACCAAGGCTCAGAGACATTAAGCATCTTGCCTAAAATCACGTGGCCAGTGAGCAGATCCCGGAGTTTTAAATACAGTTCTGTGGACTCCAGAGGTCGTGCTTATAACAGTGTTTCTTGCTGACTGTCAGTCCTAAATACCAAATAGAAGGCTTTTTTTTTTTTAGAGCCCAAAGGATTTTAAAATTTAATTCCAGTTTGAAAATAATCAGAAATAAAATCTTCCTCTTCTAACTTTACTGTTGCAAGTTAGAGCAGGTCAGCTAGTGAGCAAACCACTGCTGGAGGGGAGCAAGCATGGTAGCCATGCCTCTGGCCCCCGCAGCCCCCAGAGCCCGTCTTGCTCATGGCTGTCTCTCTTCTTTTCAGGTTGGGATCCGGCCTCCTCTCACCCATGGTCAGCCCACTGAAGGGGCTTGGGCCACCACCGCTGCCACCATCCTCCCAGAGCCATTCTCCAGGGGGCCAGCCCTTCCCTACGCTCCCCAGCAAGCCACCCTATCCACCCTTCCAGAACCCTCCACCCCCACCTCTGCCCAGCCCGCAAGGTAAGCTCTGGCCAGGGGCCCTCTCCTATACACACACCAGCTCCTGCTAGGGTCCCCAAGAGGAATGGGACACCAACCAAGGGGAGGCAGATGGGGAACAGAATGACAGCAAGCACTGAGGGCCACACTGAGGAAGACAGAGTCAGGTGACCCAACTCACCTCGTCAGGAGCACTTTCTGGAGGAAATTTGTTCTGAGCAGTGAAAAAGAGTTTGTCTCATCGATAGGGCATCAAAGGGCTCTCCCTGCAGGGGGAACAGCAGGGGAAGCAGCGTTGGCAGAGGCAGGAAACAACCTGCTGCTTGGCAGAGCAGCGAGTGAATGGTTATCTAAGAGGGGGAGCGGGTAGAGGGCCAGCAGTCCCTTCCCTCAGAGCACTCACTCTCAACTGCCACAAATCGCTTGAGTCAGGCACAGCCTTATGAAGCCGTCTCCTCAGACCCCTCCCCGTGCAGGGCACAACTGGGAGGAGGGGCCCAGGACCTTTGTCCCCTTCCAACCTGGGGGCTTCCTTCTCTCGGTCACACCCACCATGCCTGGACAGGACAGAATGGGGGGGTGTGAACAGCACAGTGGGGACGGTCTCCTCCCTGCCCTGGGCCTTTCCCTGTGTAAATGCAGCCCCTGCGGCCTCCCTCGGCAGGGTACCAGGGCAGTTTCCACTCCATCCAGAATTGCTTCCCCTATGGCGATTGCTACCGGACAGCCGAGCCAGCAGCCAGCGGGGACGGCCTGGCCGGGGAGGCCCACGGCTTCAACCCCCTGCGGCCCAATGGCTATCACAGCCTCACTGCACCTTTACCTGCCACAGGTAAGCCTCTTCTATATGCTTCCCTTCCCTGAGCACCTACGAAGGCCCAACCCTGTGCTGGGTGCTTTATGCACGTTGTCCCACAGCCTTGGGACAGCCCTACGAGGCAGAGTCATCTCCACTTTATGGAAGGGGAATGAAAGTCTCAGACAGGTCCCAGGATCCTATGGAACGGGGATTCGCACCCTGCCTGACTCCAAAGTCAGTGTTTCTTCCACACTCACATGGCTTATACATCTCTGGACTCTGGCAGGTTTCTGAAGAACAGAGGAGTCAGACCGGAGCTCACAGTCTAGTTGATGTTTCCCTCGAATACTTACTGAGCACCTACTATGTGCAGGCATGGTTGTAGACACTGGGGATCTAGCAGGGAATGAGACAAATACTGACTTCCATTTAACAGATGAGGAAGCTGGGGCCCAGAGGGGCCACACTGCTAGGAAGGGACAGAGCTTAGAGGTCACACTTGTTCCTTGTGCTGTGTCTATGTCCCCTACAGGGCCCTGGGCCTTCCCCAGGTAATGCTCTGGCTG
>NW_011903590.1:0-2065 GCF_000151845.1 Pteropus vampyrus | reverse complement strand
TGATATGGAGCATTGCCAATTAAAGTGGTGGTCTTAGTGGCAAGTGAACAAGAGGGCTCCAGACTCCACTAGCCTGAGGTTATGCTTCTGTTCGACTAAAGCACTGGAATGGTGGACTTAGGAATTTAAGAGAAATTTCTAGGAATGAGATAGCCATTGAAAAAAATGATAAGTTATTCTCTTAAATTAGGTTGACCAGAAACTGCATATACACAGCAGAGACTAGAGTAGGCACAAGTGACACATTTTGGGCCAACAGATACTTTGTGTACACACAAAGATATGAGAAGGAGGACCCATGGAAAATTAAAACCCATTCAGACATGAGAATGACAGGTCAGTCTGTTTTTCAAATTATATATAGTAAAATGTTTTTACAATGTGTATTGGCTATTCTGAAATTAGGTTGGGAATATTTTGCTTTTTTGAAGGGTTACATTTGACATGATTATGTATGAAAAAATTAATCCTTTCTAAGAAACTACCTGTTTTTCCTGGACTTGAAATGAAAGTGGTGGGTGTGTTAATTATGTAATAAAAATGTTAACTATCTATTAAAATAGGGTGTATCTACACACATTAGCTTCCTTTACTCTGCTTTAACTTTTTACATTAAATTTTAAGTTGTTATGGCTGAGCGAAGTCATCCCTGACAGACAGTCCAAAAAATACCACTCACAATGATTTCATTAACTCTCATAAAAGAGACCGCGTCTATTGTAAAAGTTGTACCATTTATATATTACATTATCGAACGTCTATCATAAGAGTCATCTACGATTCAAACTTTAGCTAGAGGTCACTGGTGTTAAAGAACAGCTGGGACTGGGAGAACCTAACAAGTGCCTAGAATCAATAGTAAAACAAAAAAAGAATTGTAGAGGTATTGGTTAGATTACAAGCAACCTGAAAATAAGAATAATGCATTTTTTACATTTATATTTGTACTACTTTCTAATGCATAGGCCAGTGCCTTCCCAGACTGATGATGTCTATCTGGGATCTAACAGTAAAAATCTTCACTGCTTCATGATGGTTACTTGCATAGATAGAATCAGTGGGACACCATAGGGTTCTTCAATTTTCATTCTTATTTTTGCAACATTTTACCCGGATTTTCTTTAAGAAGTTTCATTATTTTAGTGTTTCAATATGAAATTGCAGCAATAATATATTTAAAGTGATAAAATAAGAGAATAAACCAATAGAACAGAAAATTAGTAGACAGTGGAAAATACTTAGACAGATAACCAAGTACTTTTTGCCACATGCACATATTGCATAAGAGGAAAAATGACACGGATTTTCCTTAATCTGGATCAAATCATATATTGCCTCCATTAGCATCATCACTTCCAATATTTTTTCCAATCATCATACTGATTTCTTAATTAACTGTAATAAATGTAAGTCCTCCTGTGGTATATAGTTGAAGAACACCAGATGAATATTAACTCTAATGTTGATTAAAAAGTTATAAGAGCAGAAGCAGGGTTTGTCAGTTTGTCAGCATATGAGTATGATAACCTTATCTATGTCAATCCAGATCCAATAATGAAATTTAGCCATAAGTGCCATACGGATCACCAAACTGCCAACCATTTTGTTCTGTGAATTAAAAAAATGCATGGATGAAGAAATACCAAGAAAAACTACTGTTGCAATTACTTTCCTATTTATGACAAATCCATTATTTGTATATAGACAACAAAATATAAACAGCAAAACTAAGGCAATGAGATAAATGTACTGAGGTATTATTCTAGACTATAGTTTGAATATAGGTTTCATCTGAAATTAGAGCTTCCCTATCAAACCTTTTGTAAGCCAAAATGGAATAAAGTGAAGAAACAATTATCTTAGGACATACCTTGCAAATGGATGCAAAACATAAATTGAGATAAAGCACAGATACTCAGACACACTTCAAAACTATGGAGGCTTGATGCTGAGATGCTGTGTGGTTCCTGGGGAAGGGGCTTGGCGGGGCCATTCTTGCTACTTGGCACACAAGCTGCCTCTGTAATGTTTCGTTGCAAACAAACATCGAACGTTATTTTCACTA
>NW_011903589.1:0-1669 GCF_000151845.1 Pteropus vampyrus | reverse complement strand
CGCTGCCCTTCTCCTGGCACCGAGGGGCTCCCAGAGTCTAAGATCTCAGCTATGCAATGAGACGATCTATGTTCCAAGAAGATGTTTGTAACTCAGAGAACGAGATACTCATTTCCGGTGGCCCCCGTCCCATCCAAATCTATCCTCCCCGCCCCTTCCCCCCGGCCTTGGGCAGGTAAACGCAGCAGCCAGCAGTTTGTCTCTCTGGTCCTTTCCAGACATTAAGACCTCGACCTTTCCACCCTACACCCTTTGTCAGGAAGAAAGCTGTAAATCCTCAGGGTGCAGGTCCCTCCACCCAGCCTTCCACACCCTGCTCCTTCCCCTGGAGCTGTTTGCTCACTGCTTGCCTAAGGCAAGGCTGCAGATCCCCAGGCCCTGTGGACTCTGCCCTGTGGACCATTATCAGTTCACTAACCCTTCACCCAGTTCTGCTTTCTGGGAGACAGATACCATGCTCAACTGAGCTGAGTGACTCTCTTCATAGATAAATTCCCACGCTTGTGGACGAATTCCTAGTGAAGGCACCAGATCTAGGATTGGGGCCCTCGTTGGGGGTAGGATCATTCTCTTTCCTTGTTCTGCCAGGATGTGCGTCCTTAAATTAAAGACCCTGCAGGGGCTTGGATGGCAAAAGATAGAAGAATCCTAAGCTTGGACCAGGGAAAGGGAAGAAATTCTAAGATTTTCCAAATTTTTTCTCACTGGATATGTTCCCAGATAATCATTCAGCAGCTTTTAAAAAAAATAAGTAAATAAAGCACTTTATATCTCCAGTATGTGAGACCTGGCAGATAGTAGAAACTCAATAAATATTCGCTGTCGGTGGCAAACACAGCCCATACCCTCGGAGAGAAGGAGGTCCCTGAGAGGTCTCTGTGTTTGAAGCTCAGGAAGGAATGGCGCCTTATCTGCTCAGTGTTCCAGTGTCCTAATCTTTTATCCACAGAAGCCTTTGTGGATGGCCAGATGGGAGACTTCCGAGCTGGTTCCAGCGTTCTGCCTGTGCCAAGCCCACAGTCCAGACTCCCCGCCCCGTGCAGCCACGGAAGCCCTGCACCCCAGCGGAACAGATTCCGACTCGTTCACCTTCCCCTGGAGGCGGCCGTTCAGGGTCCATTTTTCTGGCTTTTAGAAGCCTCTGCAGTTCTGACTTTTGGACGTTTCTTTTCCTTAGATTAGAGCTCAATCACATCTTTCAAATGACATTTTTAAAATTTTTTTTTAAATTTTTCCATTATATTCGACATACCAGATTATAGTAGTTTCAGACATACAATTCAGTGATTACAACTTATTTTGTTATTTTTTTTTTCTACATTTCTGTGTTTGAGGTGGGAGAGAGTTCCTGTTCCTGCCGTTAAAGTAAACACTTTGCGTTGGGCCCAAAATGCTAAGCCCCACATCAGCAAACTAAAACTTCACTAGGTGTCTACGCTCTGCTCTCCCAGAAAAGGAAGGTCTGGCTCAGATCGACCTATGCTTGCCTGCTCTGACCCGGTCAAGACGTCCCTCTGTTTTATATAAGGCAAGTAACCCCTCTTTAAGCAATCAGCCAAGGTCCAGTCTGACTTCTCAGTTTGGCCCATAAAAGCCTCTCGCTTGCGCAGCTCTTGGGAGCTCCTTTTTCTCTGCTAGATCGGATGCCGCCCGATTCATAAATTGCCGC
>NW_011903588.1:0-1895 GCF_000151845.1 Pteropus vampyrus | reverse complement strand
TTTATAGAACCCAATGAAACATCATAGTTTAAAGGAATTGATTAAATTCACTACTTGATTAAAGGACAACTAAAGGTATAGTCATAGAATTCTAACTGCATTATGAGGCTATGTGGTCCAAATAGGTCTAATATGACCATCAAAAAAAATGAATACTCAATATTTACTTGGATGGTTTCAGCAACCTCCCAAAGTAACTTCTATTTTTGGTCATATCTAGTTATTAAAAAGTTCTTTATTATATTAAAGCCAGTCTCACTTTCCTACCACTTACCTCTATTTCTCCCAGTCTGCCTTCTACAGCAAGACAGGGTGACACCAAGCCAGCATGGACTCTGTCCTTCCTCTAAATAAAAAACTACATTTCTTAATTTCAGACCTGAAAATGTTTTTCTTCAATATTTCCTCATCTATCATGATGCTCTATGATTGGGATAGTCTTCTGTTGAGAGCGTTCTAGTTTATCGATATTCTACCTGTTGCTATGTGACCATCAAAACCAGTTGCCCCAGGCACATCAATTACTTGTCATTCGGTTGATTTTTTTTTTTTTTTTTTTTAGTATTAGTCAAAATTTATTTAGTGAAACAGAGAGAAACTTGTTATCAAGTAATATAAATTGTAAAACTTTTTTTCTTGATATTTGGAAATTACATGTGTCACTTGTATCCTTGTCCTTTTCTTTGAGCTCTCCCCAAAATAATCTCCACTCATCAAAGAGCTGTATTTAATTGTCCAAAGATTTATGTGTTGGAATGTAAGAGAGACTATAAGTGGAATACATCACAGGATTTCCCTGGCAGTTCCCCAAGTAGACCAGCCTTCTCTTGGCCTTGCCGATATCAGTTTCCTCTCTCTCTCCCCACTAAATTTATTCAACTCTCTTAGCTATTGCCTCTTTTTTGCTCTACCTCTAATTTTTCATTCATACCTTTTACCTTCCAAATCCCTCTCCATTTTTTGGTTCAAGTAATTTACTTCTGTTTTGCTTCAACCTCCAATACCCTACAACTCCTGCCCACTACTATTTTTAAGAGTGCCAGAGACCATTAGGATAAAGATGATAATCTCATGTGTGAATGCTTAGCAAACAAAAGACCTTATAGTTAGTATAACTCACCGATCTTAGAAAGCAATAGGAGGTGATAAATAACATTTTTTTCTGTCACACATTCAGATTCAAATAAAAGATTTGTTACATGCTCTGGTGCTGGATCATTTTCTTTTTTGACAGTTATGTTAGCAGTTGCTGGTGTAAACCAGAGTTAACTAGAACTGTATTTCTGGCTATTTCCAAAGAATGGATTTTTAACACTTCTCATAGACTGCCTGTCCAGGAAGTTACCAGTCCAGTATATCTTGGTGTTGGCAATGACAACATAAAACAAAGTAACATAATCTGATCAATAATACAATGAGATTCTGTACTATACAACTGGCCAAATTTCAATAACTGAATAGTTGTTGAATTTGTTTTACCTCTTTGGAGATCATTCAATATTTCTTATGTCAATTGCTGACATAATTATGTGCTCTTAAAACTGATTTTTAAGTTTCTGATTATTTACATCTAAATTTACCCTGTTTCACTTTGGTTTGTGATTTAAAGTCTAACCTAGAGGGATTACGCTTAATCTCAATTCAGAAACATTAAATGTGTTTGTTCTCTTTCCCAGATTTGGGTCATCACGGCTTTAATGAACAGATTTCAATATCCTTATATAAAAGTCTGATTTTCTTTCAATGTTCACCAGAACTGGACAAAGCATTATCTACCACAACAATTAAGACCACTGTTCACTGTTATACTCATTTACCAATTGAGAATCTGCTATTCAAAAAAGCTAAAGATACATGTTGATAATAGTAGGCGTAATTTTTTTTTTTTTTTTTTA
>NW_011903587.1:0-1038 GCF_000151845.1 Pteropus vampyrus | reverse complement strand
TTTTTTCTGTTTTTATTTAAATGAGAATGTCTTAATTCTCCTTTGTTTTTTAAGAATAGTTTTACTAGTTATTGAATTTGTAGTCGCCAGTGTTGTAGCACTTTGAATAAATCATCCCACTGCCTTCTGGCCTCTAATGAGAAATCAGTTGTTAAGTAATGTAAGTAATGTTATCTTTCTTGCTGCTTTCAAGATTCTCATTTTTTGAATCTTGACAGTTTGATTATAATGTCTCTAATCCTATTTAGAGTTTATCTGGCTTTGAATTTGTTGAGCTTCTTAGATGTGTAGCTTATTGTTTTTCATCACATTTCAAACGTTTTCAGGTATTCTTTTTTCAAATATTTTTTCTGTCTCTTTTTTCCTGTCCTGAGACTGCTGTTATGTTCTTGTTTGTATGTTGAATGGTATTCCACATTTCCCTGAAGCTCTGTTCATTTTTTATTTTTTTTCTTTTGTTCCTCTGATTGGATACTTGACATGTCATTAAGGTTGCTGATTCTTTCTTTAAGGTTGTTCAAATCTGCTCTTGTGTCCCTCTAATGAATTTTATATCTCAGCTATTGTATTTTTCAACTCCAGAATTTCTATTTGGTTCATTGTTAATAATTTCTATTGCTAGTCTTACTTGATGATTCATCCTTCTCATACTTTTCTTTAGTTCTTTAGACATCGTTCCTTTTAGTTCTTTGAACATACTTAAAATAGGTGTTTTAAAATTTTTGTCTAATATGTTTTGTCTAATTTGAGTTTTTTCAGACACTATAGGGTGCTGTTTTCTTGTGTATGGGTCATATTTTCTTGTTTCCTTGTATGTCTCATGATTTTTTGTTGTTGAAACTAACACTTTAATTTGGCAACTCTGAAAATCAGATTCTGAGGATTTTTATTGTTGCTGTTTGTTTATTTAGTGACTTTTTGAACTAAATATGTAAGATATATATTCTTTGCCATTTGTTGTCATTGATTTCTCTACTTGGTTAGTTAATTATTCAGCTAATGATTTAATATAGAGTTCTTTAAATGCCTGGAATCCAT
>NW_011903586.1:0-2139 GCF_000151845.1 Pteropus vampyrus | reverse complement strand
CACCAGCTGCTCCTCAAGCACACTGCACCAAGGATCTGGGGATACAGAGATGAACCCTGGTAGACACGGCCCTGGCTGGGGAAGAGCTGGCAGTATTGGGCCCCTTCTAGGGACTAAAGAGGGGAAGGAAGTGACTTGCTCCGGGTTGCACATTTAGTCAGTGATGAAGCTGGAACCAGAACCCAGGTCCCTGGCAGAGCCTGGCTCTTCCCATCACGTTTGGAAGATGGAGAGAAGACCAGAGACTGGGGAGGAGGAGGAAGCAGAAAAGGACAAAGCAGGAGATGAGAAGAGGAAGAGAATGAAGAAAGTGAGGGAGGAAGGGATGAGTTGTCTATTTTTCTAGGCTGGTGGTTCTCAAAATGTGGTCTCCAGACTAGCAGCAGCAGTACAACCTGAGAACTTGTTAGATATGCAAATTCTCAGGCCCATCTCTGACCCACTGAATCAAAAACTCTGGGGGTGGGGCCAACAATTCGTGGTTTTGATTCTGGTGCACAGCAGAATTTGAGAACCGCTGTTCTAGGAAGGCCAGAATTGCGGTTCTCCATCTGTGTTGGGGACGTGGAGAACGGACTGCAGAAATTGTTACTGTCATCTGCCTCCATTTATGTTCTCATCTTTTGTCATCACCCCCTCATGCGTACCCAGGACTGAGATCCTCCCTGTCTTGTGTGGTGGACATGTTTAATAAGAACGCTGAGTGAGAGAGAAGGGACCTCTGGGTCTGAGTTTGCCAATCCTTAAGCCTGCTCTGTTCCCTGGCTCTTCCCATTGGGCCATGAGCTGCAGCTTCTCACAGGCAGAGATGATCGGCGGAAGTTACCAGAACTGGGCTTCAGGAGACCTGAGCTCTATTCTTTGTTGTCACTTTCGCATTGTGTGACCTCAGCCCCATTCCTTCTCCTCTCTGGGCTTCGGTTTCCCCACATGTAAAAGGTAGGTCATGATGGCTCTGATGTGCCATTCTTCTTCCCTTGATAACTGTCTGCTCTGGAGAATCTAAGGGGGGCATGTGTGGTGAAAGCTGTTTTTCCATTGTCAGATAGATCCACCAAGAGGAGGTACCTCTTACCGGTTCACACAAATGGACTAGTAAGTGGCCCTGACGCAGGGGCTATGGCCTGTCCTAAGAGGATAAAATAGATAAGTGTCCTTAGCAAGCCTCACCCTCCTTATTATAACGATAAAAACGCTCACTTTGCACACTCCATGAGCAATTGGAAGGTACCGGCAGGATTTGTGTTCATTTAGTCCTTTTAGTCACTCCAGGTGACATGGGTAAGGTGTCAGACAGCTACAACCTAAGAGCTTGGCCGAGCTCTTTCACAGTAAGGTCCTTTCCCTGACTCCGGAGTCATGCGTCAACCACGACTCATCAGTGAACTTGCTGTCTCTGGGTTCCAGGGACTTCTAGATCAGGCCTTCCTGCCTGGTCTTATGCTGCACCTTGCTTTGTATCAATACTTGTGAGTTATGATGAACTCTGCCTCAGCTTGAGCCTGGATTCTGCCATTTCGGGCATATCTGGGTGTATCAGAGGAATGGGTGGGACGCGATGGGGGTATAATGAGCTGGTAATTTAACCCAGGAACAGCTTTATAGAGAACCAGTAGCGCTGAGGATAGTTGGATCCCCACTCTGAACTCATAATGAGGCGAGAGAATATAAAAAATACAAGAACTGGTTTCACTAACACTTTTGTAGGTGCTGAGGCCTAAGCAACACTGCTTTGGGACACCCTTCACATATTCTATGATATGAAATACAAAGATCTCTTCTTCACTCTGCCAAGGACAGAGAGGCTCTCCAGAGATTTGGGGTGCTCACCAGCATCGACCTTGCTCATCAGGGCACTGAGGAACAGCAGCAGATGCTATAGGATGAAACGCACTAAAGACCACCTCTGGGGACTCAGAAAGAAAGGGGGCTTTTGACAGAGGGCAGAGAACCTGTATTGGTGGTGGGGGGAAGGGGAACTAATGAGCCAGCAAAACATAAACAACGCTTTTACCCAGAATCTTAGGAAAATGAATATATATATTTTTCATTTCAACGAAGTATGCTTTATATTTTTCTATTTCTATGGGCTGTAATGTCTTTGACTAAGAACATGTCCAAACAATTTTCATTCTGGGG
>NW_011903585.1:0-2490 GCF_000151845.1 Pteropus vampyrus | reverse complement strand
TTCAATCAAAATGGCTCCTGCAGAGCTTGCATGGTATGCAGAGCTCATTGAAGGTCAGCAGGCAGAGTAGCGTGGGGACCTCTGACCTAGCCTTGCGCTGTAAGGACATGCTGTTCTATGCACACTATGACTTAACAGAAGGGGTCCCCAATGTAGAACTGGGTGCTAATTGTCTTGTGGGATCAAAATATTCAACCCCAAGTCTGGAGCATGGCTTTTGCTTAACCTGGCTCTTAAAAGTCTTTGTTCTCACCCTCTCTCCCCATCATCAGGCTGTTACCACCTTGTCTTTAGTCACCTGATGAAGACAGCAGGTTTCCATGGTTACCTACAAGCATGCAGCAAGTTGTCATGCCTAGGAGGCCCCAGGACAAAGCAAATAATGAGACAGGGCCTCTGGCACAATAAAAATAACCTGGATCCAATGATCAGAATGAAGTACTGGGGGCAACTGGGTCTCAGAAGCAAGTCAGAAGCCCATATTAGAGCTAGGAATAAAAGAAGCAGAGCAACAACCCTATTTAAGACTACTGTCTGCCAGGTATCGAGCCCTTACTATGACTAGGTGCTACACCAAGCACTTCATGTGAATTACTTCCTTTGGTCCTTGCTTACTAAAGCCTTCTGTTTTATCAAAGAAGGAACTGAGCTTATGTGACATGCTGAAGATTACACAACTGCTAGGTACAGAGCAAGGATTTGAACCAAGAATGCTGATAGCTTCCATCTATCCCTCCAGATTGGTTTTCTGCTCTTCTGCACTCCAGAGGCTGACCTGTGTGGGCTACATCAACAGCCTCCCTTGTCCCCTAGCTCCAGTTGGTTCTGTTACTGTAGAGCCCCAAAGATAAGGGAGAAGAAAGGAGAGGTTGCTCTTGGCTGGCTGTGCCACAGAGTGGCTGCCTTTACAGAATCCTCTCCCCCTGTTTCCTTCCCTTGTGTCTTTGAGTCTAGGGCTGCTATTCTTGGCTGCCACCCTATCTCTTGTGGTTGCCCAAGACCCACTGTTTTGTAGGAAACCACTTTACAATAAGTCCTTCTTTATCTTCTTTCATCTGTTTTGTAGGAAACCACTTTATAATAAGTCCTTCTTTATCTTCTTGTAACTCTGACTGCTACACCAGGTCTGTCTATTGTGGAAGGCTTTGCCTTTGACTCCCATGCTGTGCTTCCCATTCCCAGCCAGTGTGACAGTGTTTAGTTCCAGTGTTACGTCAGTGATCCTTAAACCCCTGCGATCTAGGATCAGGATTAGTCACTGAGACCTGGGGTTGCAAGAAAGAGCTGCTGAATCTGAGGTACGTCCCCAGTGGTTATAGGTATGGAGAGAGGGTCACAGCACAGCGTAGAGAATTAAGCAAGATCTGATAATCACCTATAAGAACTCTCAGGTCTCGCAGGTCTTTCCTGTCCTGGCAACTCCCCAGCGTTTAGCTCGTGCAATGAGTTTAGCCAAAGGTACATTTTGAGTAAACAGTCCCCACGAGACTGCCCTCACTTCAGATACCAGCCACAAATTTGTGGGTTCCAAGGACCACCCTCATTTCAGACTAGTTGGCTACATATTCAAAGGTTCCTACGACCACCCTCAAGTTCTATAATTTTCTTGAACTCAGGAAGTACTATACTTATCATTACAATTTTATTATAGCAAAAGAATACAAATTAAAATCAGAGAAGAGATGCAAGGGCAGGGTCCAGGAAGGGCTCCAAATGTGGAGTTGCTGGTTTTTTTCTCTCCATGGAGTCATGGAGTCCTGACCACGATGTGTGTGTGACCATATGCTCATGGGACTGCCAACGAGGAAAGTTTATCCAAGCCTTTGGTGTTCAGAGTTTTACTGGGGCTTGATCATATACTATCTGCATAGCTGACCTTCAGTCTCCATGGAGGTTGGAACTGATATGATGTGGCCCAAAGCTTCTGTCATAAGTCACACTGTTAGACTGTCTAATGACCAAAGATCCTAGGCAAACAAAATCACTCCTGTCAGGCAGGACATTCCAGGGACCTAGAGATCACTTCTCCATAGCTGAAGGCAAAAGCCAGACTTCTCTTGGGTCAGGTTAGTTCTTCATTACACATCTACTTCATTTCTTCCTCCTGCTTGGCTGTATTCCTGGTCCTCTCTCTCTTGACTAGTCCAGGGCTGTCACCATTCATGTGTCCACTGCAGTTTGGAAGGAGGTTAAGGAGATACTTGATACAATCTATGGTGAGCTCAGCAGATCTTACCCATTGCAAGATTCACCACACAGCAACCATCATCCCTGCCATTGTGCTGCAATGTCCATGTTTGTATCCCCTCGTTGGGAGGGGAATGCGTGTTACAGAAAAGTTTCCCTTTG
Organism: Pteropus vampyrus; assembly: GCF_000151845.1. NCBI lineage: Eukaryota > Metazoa > Chordata > Mammalia > Chiroptera > Pteropodidae > Pteropus > Pteropus vampyrus. The sequence continues at coordinate 141 of NW_011903585.1, read as the reverse complement.
TGGCACCGAGGGAAGAGTTCACAGTCTCCTAAATGCCCTTGCACAAAACAACTATTGCCACATGGGGTGGCCCCACTTGGTCGGTCATGGTGAATATGTTCCCCATTATACCTTTATTCTATCACCTACTACATTATATGT
>NW_011903584.1:0-1968 GCF_000151845.1 Pteropus vampyrus | reverse complement strand
CCTTGAGGCAGTTTGTTTAAACTCAGTTAATTTCTTCATCTCTAAAATAGGTACAATAATAATTGTTATAAAGACTAAATAAAGTGTTTGGCATATATCAAGCACTCGGTAAGTGCCAGCTAGTCCTGCTTTTATAACTTTATCTTCAATTAGAATTAATATGGCTTTAAAGTCAAAGAGGCCCAAGTTGGGATCCTGGTGCTGCTTACAAGCTTCATGATCGTTTCGCACCTATGTCAAAGGCAAAGTTGAGCATAAAATGTTACCAACTCTGAATCAGAGATGCACATATTGCATAGAGTTATCAGAGTGACTATTTTAGCCAGGCCACTAGATGTGTGAGTAATGGATATTTACATTCAGCATCCATTTAGGTTGGTCATTATCCCTGTTTCACTGATTATTTAATAGTTTGAATATCACAGCAACAGATTAATGTCAAAATAAATTTTGTTGTAGTGTTGTTATACGGATAGAAACAGAGACATTCAGGAAAAATCAAAGAATGAAAAAACGTATTGTGAGGGTACCCTTAGATAGGAACTTCAGAAACTGATAATTCTATGAACCAGCAATTATCTTCATTTTTCTCTCAGAATGCACATGGATTCTTTCCAGGGAGTTTCTCTATCTTCTTGACATATTACCTATGCATCATGGCTTTCTCAAAATTTTTCTTTCTTTTTTCCTTTTCAGGAGTATTTTCTCTTTTCTTCCTTTATGTCTTTCCCTTACTATTAACTATTCTGATTTTTTGGTTTCTTAGTTCAGATTCTTGAGAAGATGAACAGAACAGCCAACCTCATTTCTTCTCATTGCTGGCTGATCTATAGATAGTTCATCTTTTGTTAATTGTTTACCTCAGCTCTGTAACTGAGACCAGAGAGCAGGGCACATCACAAGGTACAAAACATGGCCTTCAACATGGAGAGAATGGGCAGAGCACTTTCTTCTAAAATCTGGGGGAGCAGGCACAATGTCATCTGTAGGTGGATAATAATGCCCATGGATGCCATGGTTTACTTTTGTGGGTTGTTTGACAGTTTATTAGTTTAGTCATTGTTGCAATTCTATTGAAAAGAATGAATGCTTATTTTTTTGAGGCCTGGATTTTAGAACCTGGAAAATAAATTGAATCAAGCACTGTCTAAAAAATGGCCTAGCCAGAGGAAACATCTAAAGATAATTTGGGTCACTTCCTTTAAAACACTGGTACATTTCATTAGAAGAAGAAATTGGTCCAAGAATGGGTTTTTAAGTCACAGTGGTTCAGTGTCAATACTGTTTATGGTATGACAAACAAAACAAAATATAATGAACCCACAAACAATTATTAGGATATTATTAGGATATCTAACAGGATATTATTAGATGCTACAATTTTGACCTATGTGTATATATGTTCTGATTATTAAAGAACATTTTTAATTGTCCAAAAAGACTTAGCTACAGTTTCATAGCATGTCTGGAAGACAAATTTTCTTCAGCCATAGTCATATGCTAAAATTACATGCAACAATCAGTAGTTTGAAATAATGATGAATGCTAATAAAAGAAATACTGTTTAAATCATGGGAGAATGAAAATCAGTTACTCCATTCCTTTGTAGTTACTTGGGTTAGTTATACAAATTTGTTAATAAATTTACCTGTTTTATTTTATTTTTTTTTCAGCTTTAAATAAACTCTCATCACCAAAGTGGGTGTTTAGGAATCATCAGAATACTAAACTTCCCTGTATGACTTCCTAAAATTCAGCAAAGCACCGAGATAGTCTCATGAGATTAATTCATAAAAGAATAAATAAACCATATTTTTCAAAACTTTGAAAGTAGTTACATGTAGATTCTTTGTGTGTTTAAATAAGTATGAGGAAGACTTAATGCCCCAACTGCAGATGGGTGAAAGTAATAGGTTCTGCTCGCTGTGTCACAGTGTGTAGGTCTGGCTGTCCCATTCTGATCACTTT
>NW_011903583.1:0-2511 GCF_000151845.1 Pteropus vampyrus | reverse complement strand
GTAATTTTAAATGTGGAACTAAAAGCAAGGTATTTATCTCCTCAGTGAATGAATTTTTATGTAACAGCAAGGAATAAATAAAAAGTAACATTTAAAGTCACCACCAGCCATCTCCCCCAGCTTTTTAGGCCAAATTTCAAGGAATAAGAAGACCTGTAACTCAAGCAGGAGTGAAGGGATATAACTTCTCCCCACTCCAGGTAGGGCATAGAATGAATGGCAGAGAGCCAGGTAGGTTGGTGAGTGTTTGCAAGGCCTACTGGTTCTGAAAAACTGAGACTTCTCTGTCTAGTCAAGGGACAAAAAATTTAATCAGTGGATGTTAGCAAATGTGACATGGGACTGGGTGTTCTTTTCCGCTGCCTCAGACTTCCCAGGAAAGAGCTATGGGAGCCGAGAAGCAATTTCCCCAAGGAGCCAATGGGGAAACATCTTTTAAAAACTAATTATGTATAATCACAGGTTTTGCAAAGAATGGCTTGACATTAGTAAACTAGACTGTCTGTGAACATATGACCCATCAATTCTTCCAAATTATTTTAAGAATCACGTCACATCTTAAATAGCATTTGATACTAAATTATAATTTCTATATTACAATGAGCATGTCATCCTCTATTCAATTTAAGACCTAAAGATTTCAAATAGTTGAGGGGACACTTTGATAGATCAAAGAGGTGTTTCCTATTGAAGTTATACATATAAATAAGCAAGGCCAAGAATCACAAGGAGTTTTTGTTGTTGTTATTGTTTTGTTTGTTTTGCTTTGGACCCTTTATCATTTCATTTAGTCAACAAAAGCTTATTTAGTACCTACTATGTGTCAGGCACTATGACCAGTATTAAAATTTTATAAGTAAACAAAGACACAAAATCCTTGCCCTTGTGAAGCTTATATTCTACTGGAAAGAGTTAGACAATTAAGAGGATAAATTAGGAAAAAATATAATATGATTCATAGTAATAGGCCCAGAGTTAAGTAAACAAGGTGGAAAACAGTGGGCAATGGGTCAGAGAAGTAACAGGTATGAGCCAAATCATATAGGGTTTTGTGGGCCGTTGTAAGAATTTCTATTTATTTTCAGTGAGATATTTCCCTCTAACGGGGGAATTATTGGAAGAGCTATTGGAGGATTAGAGCAGAGGAATGACATAATTCGACTGATGTTTCAACAGGATTATTCTAGTGCTATGAGATTGGACTAAATGGGAGCAAGAACTGAAGTATAGAAGTTAGGAAGCGATGGTAAATATTACAGATAAGAGGTAAAGATAGTTAGGACAGATGTTTGCTGTGCAGTGACAAGAAAGTATAAGATTCTGAATATATTTTGAATGGAAGGCTTATAAAGATTTGCTGATGGATCTGATATAAGATGTAAGAGAAAGAGTGGAATCAAGGATATCTATGAGGTTTGGGAGCTGAACAACTAGAATTAGGGAATTACTACTTCATGAGTTGGAGAAGACTAGAGGATGATTAGATTTGTGTGGGAAGATCAGAAGTTTAGTTGTGAATAAGTTGTGTATGCCCTTTACGTAACCAAGTAGAGATGTTGAGTAGGTAATTGGATATTTGAGTTTAGAGATGAGAGAACTCCAGAATAAGGATATAAAATAGAGAATCCTCAGCATATTAAAATAAGTATTTAAAAATGTGAAATTTGATAGATATCACAGAGTGAGTAAAAATAGACAGAGAGAAGATCTAAAGATAGCCTTAGAATACTAAAACAAACAGTTTAGGGAGAAAACCAAAGAGCAGTCTTTGAAGTATGGGTTAATTTTACCTCATTGGAAGCCATGTGGGAAAACAAAATGTTTTAAGGATGAAGAGGAAGCTACCAATACATCAAATAAAAGAGGAGAACCAAGAATTGAGGTAAATGATGCCCTTGAGAAAAGCAGTTTTCATGGAGTCGTGGGGACAAAAGTTTGATTAGTAAGTTCAAGAAAGCATTGAAGAGTGTGAATATAACAGTGGCAACCATGACTATAGATTTTCAGCTACACATTCAGGTTACACAACACTCAAAGGAGAGAAAAGTAATATCTTTATACTAGCATGTAAACATATTCTTTGAAGTTCATTTGAATTGGACCTGCTTAAATCACATATCTGTCAAGCACTATGGAATAAGGTGGCCTGAATAATGGCCTGATTAGCTTAGTTGATGTCACATGTTCTTCCCTCCCTTGCCAGGAGTCAAGTGTGGACTCATACTTCCCAGAACTACAAGAAACCCCAAATGAGGATGGTGAGAAGAAGGAAGGATAACAAGACATTGAGAAATCATCAAAAATTATTTACAAAGTCATAACAATATGAGTATAACACAAAACTGGACCAGAATATCTACACCAAAAATGTTTGCTGGTGCTTACCTTAGACATCTAAAAAAAGAATTTTTTTTCCTTTAGTTCGGTCAAGTGAAATATGTAAATAGAATTACAATTATATTTTTGCATGAAATATCTTATAGATAAATATATACACATGATTATAAATAT
>NW_011903582.1:0-1751 GCF_000151845.1 Pteropus vampyrus | reverse complement strand
CTGGTTACTGTGAGGCTTCTTCCCCCTTGTAGATTTTTTTTCATCAAGTGGTAGCCCCCAGTTTCCAGGCTTCAGGAGATGTGGGGCCTCAAAGAAGGACTAAAACACAAAGAAGGGGTAGGGATGGGGGCCAATCAAAAGCAGTCGAGATATTTTTTTTAAAGAACTGATTTAGCCACCAATTTGTAAATCAAACTTGCCTCGTGGAGCCATGGGTCGGGAAGATCCCCTCACAGCTCTGCTCTCTCCAGCCCGGCCAACCTCATCGACCGGCTCTCCGTGCCAGAGCCATGCCAGCGCAGGCAGAAGCCTTTCCCTTAAGGAAGCCACAGTCTCGCTGGGCGGATAAAACCATCTAAACAATGTGATGATGTGGCATAGGTTAAAGAAATCACTATAGAGCACCGCGGTATATCAAATGATTATTGTTGAGTTTGATGTCACTTTTTTCTAGTTTTGAATAAATATGAAAAAAAATTCATAAATGCTTACAAAAATGCTTAAGTTTTTGTACCTAAAATCATGTTAAGTACCCCCCACGGAGTGTGCTTTCTTCTTTGAGAACATCCCAGGTCTCTGCTGTGTAAGGGTCCCTGTGTGTTGCTCCAGCTGAAGACTGTTTTCTCCCAAGTCCAGACAGGAAGGGCACGACTCATGTGAGATGGGGTTGGACAGTACTACATATCTGGGCCAAGTGGCCCAAAGTCACAGCCCCAGGTTTTCCTCTCTGGGCTCAGATGTCAAAGCGACTTCATGGAGCAGAGCTCCCGAGAGCAGAGCAAGCAGAAAGTGCGTTCATCTAGCCTACCGAGGCCAGGGGCTGTCCGCACAAATCATGGGCGGTGCAATTATTCTCTTTTTCACTAGCGTTTTCAACATCTGATCAAGCTCGTGACCCGGCATCTTTAGAGGAACCATGATGAGAAAAGACATGAGGTTCCTGTGGGTTTGTGAGCCAACCTACCAGTGCTTTCAGCCGAGGTTGATGTCAAGAGAAATTTAGCTGCTGACCCGCTCAAAGCCGGGGAGCAGGCAGGAGCCCAGTCTATGACTCCCTCCCAGTACTGGTGACCAGCATCCAGCCGGGCCCGCCTCCCTGAACACTGGCGGGGGGGAGGGATGCCCACGAAGTCAGTGACAGCAAAGCCACTCTTGAGTAACTTCCCAGAGAATGGATTCATTTAATCCATTCCACGAGCAATTGTCCTTGTGCTATCATTTCATCTCAGACACCGAAGCATTTCAGTAAGATAAAAATAAACGACAGCCAAATTTAATGTGAAGATTGAGGATGACAAGTAATCTAGATGCTTTTATATCAAATGTGTTATTATTTCATTGTTGGAGGTCACAGAAGTCAAAAGTTTAATGAGAGAAGGACTTCAAAGAGAGTTCTCACTATTACCTTTTCTGTGAATTGGGAAAGACTGTCATTACCTTATTTGAAATACAGAACATACCTACTCAAGCCTGAGGAATGTCAAGGATTCAGCCTGTTAACACAGATACACAACACAGAGGGAGACCCCAAAGGGCATGGAGAAATGAGAACGGGTACTGGGAGAGCTAGGTAGCTTCAGGCAGGCTAGGCCAGCTTGCAGGGGCCAGGAGAGGGGCGGTCAGCCTGCAGGCAAGCAGTGTGCGTGTGTGTGTGTGTGTGTGTGTGTGTGTGTGTGTGTGTGTGTGTGTGTGGCGGGGGGAGGTATTGTTGCAGGCACTCTGGAGAATGCAGAGGCCACAATGACTGCCCA
>NW_011903581.1:0-2161 GCF_000151845.1 Pteropus vampyrus | reverse complement strand
GGTAAAGGTAATATTTTCAGCTTTGATCTTTTGGACCACCAACTGCTGGCCTGCAGGTTGGAATCCACCTACAGTCTGATGAAGGATGTGTTAAGATTCCCCAACTGCTGGGAGCATCATAGTAGAAAAATTTTTTTTTAATATGAAAGGCATACCTAGAATGAAGGACATTTCATTGGTAAATTGGCTGGTATTTGGATATCCCAATAATAAGTTTCTCATTTCTGTGACACTTGAATTGTGCAGGAGGCAGGTGGAGGACTAGATTTGTCACTTTTTAGTCGAAAATATCTTCCTTACCTACCAGCCCTTTGGGAAGTAACACTTCATTGACTGAACATTTTGCTACCTTCATATCATAAGAAGAACATACAGTTTTATGGTTCAGGTCCACCTCATCCATATCTGGATATTCTCTATCTTCCATACTATGAGATTAGTTTGATTGTTTCTGTCTCCTCAGTGGTCATGAAAAGTACTTCCCATATCCTCTCATTACTGCTTTTTAATAAAACTGGGATAAGGACATCATAAATCTCATTACATTTGACTTTTCATTTTGAAACCTGTGACTACATAGTCTATAAGAGATGGTTCATTAAGAAAGTTCATAGGATAGTTCTATCAGCTCCTTTTTACTCTCCTTTGCTGAAATTTTCTTCCCAGAGGAGGTTGGTTGTCACTTTGGACACACGCCCTAGCCTTCCCACTTCTTGCTCCATGTAAGGACATGTGGTAGTTCTATGCCATCTGGAATCACCATTCTGTCTCAGGAAGAGAGTCAGGGAAATAGCCCTACTTGAATAAAATTATCTAATATGTCTTCTGTAAGGGATTTGTTGATAGGAATTACTTTCTACTCTCCTGAGTGCCAGCTTATCTTCTCTCTTAGTAAAATCTGTGTCTCTTCTCCCTCCCAAACCCCCCGCCGGGCAACATCTTCCAGGTTTATTAATAAACCCAGATATTTTCCCAGGTGACAGTCTCTTATGCCACTTCCTCCCTTTAAGTCTCCTATTTGTGATGGATCCTTGAACAGGAGATCCTTGGGAATTTTATTGAGTTCTCATTTTTTCTTTCTGTCAGAGAAGTCCTGTCCATCCTGAGATATTCTCTCTAAATCCACTGGTAACAGTCACGGAGTATAAGTGATCATCAAGAACAAGTAGAGAAACTTATTGTTGACTGGTGGATACATGTCAATCATGGATATGATTGTTCCATTTTCAGAATGTTCCATTTGGAACATCTTGAAAGTAAGGTATAAAGGCTCTTTGGGTCATTCACTCTTCACTACCTTTTCATTTAAATTCATTTTCAATAAAAGAGATATTAGAAATGACTCTGGTTCTTTGAAGAGGATTTCTAGATAATCAAAAGTCAAGCTAATTTTCTTTTCTTTTTTTGTTCTTAAATAGCTTTTAGTTTAGTTTCTTCCTTTTTTTTTCTCCTTTCTTTTATTTTTAAACTGAAACTGAAGCTGGTGTCTAGGGAAATAAAATGACTTTCAAAAAATTATATACGTCATTAGGAACATAACTGAATCTGGAATCCAAATCTCTGACCTGTGGCCTGCTCTGACTGAAAATTTACCAGGATGGTGATTGCAGAATCTACTCCTGACTTTATTATAGAGTTAAGTAGAAAGAGGAATGAAGTGGAAATTAGATTGTTTCTTTCTCATGCTGGCTTTGCAACTTGAGAGCCATGCAAGACTGGGTAAACCACTTGGCCATTTTAGATTTCAACTTTTCACCAGTAAAATACATATAATAATATCATCCTTATAAATAAAATTCAAAAATATTTGTGAAATGTTCCACATTTTAAGGGCATGATAAGTGTAAGTTGTTATTTGGTGGTGTGTGTGTGTGTGTGTGTGTGTGTGTTAGGGGGGTGTGGTGAGGGTAATCAGGACTCAAAAGATACTTCTGTTGTCATAATTGGAGTTCCAGCCTAAATTTTATTTAAAAATATAAAGTTACAAAAATCTCAGAAACTTTATCCAAGGGCCTTATAGTTGAGCTTAATTGTTGTCTCTTCTGAGATTTTTGTTTCTCTTGGTATAAATTTTTTAATAGTAACTTTCAAAAATGCAAATTATTCACTAATGATTTGCCTCAGGTTTATATCATTGTGTATCTTAGGGAAGATGGCAGGT
>NW_011903580.1:0-2005 GCF_000151845.1 Pteropus vampyrus | reverse complement strand
ATTATAGGATAGAATGGTCGAATAATCAGCTTTATGAAGAAAGGGTGGCTGTGGAAGCAAGCAGCATATTTAAAATAGGATTCTGTTGAATACTAGCTACTTGTACTCTATTTGGTGAAAGAATTCCCGGAAATCAGTTTTAACAGCAGCAGAAATAGGAACTAAGAGCCAAGGCAAAGACTGATATACATACATAGATTCTTTTTCTCTAATGGAACTATATTAGGAAAAAAGTTTTCCTGCTACAAAAACATCTCTCTGAATTATGCTTTCTGATTCATGATTATCATTATTTCTAACCAAAGAGAATGAAAGCCAAGTATTTGTTTGAAATAAAAGGAGGGTAATGCCCACAAAGTCATTTTGAATAAGAACTTTCTGAAATATGGGGAATAATTTTTACATAAAGGTAGTCAATATCTTTCCCACCTGAGCTTCCTGTTGGCTCTGAATACGACATTCTACAACTGTTCTTTGTGAGCTTAGAAAATTACTTGTTCTTATTCTTGGTCTGGTACCGTAGCTTCTTGGAAGGAGAAAAATAAGAAAGGAAATGTGTCTTTTCAATTTCCCAGTAAAGTCATTTTAGCTCAGTGCATAAGGGCAGCTGTAGATTGAGTTGTTCACCTGCCTTTGTGTAGAGGGCGCTGCTGTCTGGAGGTGTGCCCTTTTGTTTGCTCTCGGGATGAAAGGAAGATACTCAAACCAGAGAGCATCACCTGCTGACCATTCTTCCTTTCGGCAATTATTAAGACAGTGAATGCCTCCTGAGTAAGATGCTATGGGTAGTGGTGGTGGAAACATAAAAATGTGGCCCCTAGCCTTGAGTGCGACTTTTCTCTGAGACAAGAAGCAAGCAGAGGTCGCCACAGAGGAATTGGGGGGCAAGAAATTCATGTTGGAACATTAGGTAGTTTCTTGGAGGAATGGCTCTTTTAGCTAAACTTAAAGAACTTCCTAGCCTACAGGTATCTAGAGGTGCTCAACCAGAGTGCTCTCAGTTACAGCGTGCTATCTACCATCTGGAGGAGATAGGACTGCAGAGGAAAAGGCTCATAAATGGGAAGTAATGAGATTTATTTAGAGTGTAGGGATTCGAGAGACAGGTGTGGGCAGTCTGCAGAGAGTCTTTCAATTCCCAATCTGCAAAGGAATTGTAGTTTATTGCATTGACAATGAGGAGCTATTGAAAGTTTTTGAGCGGGGGTGGGCTGACCAAATCATAGAGGAGCTGTGCTAAATTAACCTGGTGGTTTTGTGCAGACATGTTGCAAGAGGGAAAAACTGAATTCAGTAAGATCCATTAGGATGTGTTTTTAATGTATCGGGTTTGAAGTCCACCTTTGCATTCCCAGGAGGTGGACTGACAGGAGAAAGGAGGCAAGAAACAAATCCATTGTAATTTCCAACTTTCTTGCTGGGGGATGAGTCATGCCACTGACTGAAACCAGAGAGTTGAGGGTGGAGTATGTGTTTGGAAGGGAAAGTAATGAGAGTTGAGCTTGATGTTCTCAATGCTTATAAATCATTTAAAGTATGTATAACGTATATAAATGTGTAAGTACATATAAATGTACATATAAAACATTTATAATGTTCATAAATTATTATTACTATTATTTAACAAGGGTAACTTATTAATAGAAACAATAGCAATATGACACTTCAGAGTATACAGAACCCTCCTTCTTAGGATTGAAAAGTCCTTCAAGTTGTTCATCTTTTGTTTGTTTCTCTCTTAAATAGCTTGTTTAGATGAGTGCAGGAGATTAGAGCCTAGCAGGCACCTGAAGTTTTCTCTGGGTGCAGTTAACTGGACCTTTGGGGCCCAGAGCACACAAAATATCACACTTATGCAATTGTGGAATATCTCTGGAATAGGAAGTAGGGTAAGAGAGGTGACTACTCTTTTTAAGAGGCTCTGAGCAATTTAAGAGGTGCCACTACAGCTGTCATTTTTGCTAAGGAGAGGAAGGAAAAGCTCCAGCAGGTCACAGTCACAGAG
>NW_011903579.1:0-2676 GCF_000151845.1 Pteropus vampyrus | reverse complement strand
AAACTCTTCATGAATATAGATGTAAAAAGCCTTAGCAAACTTTTAGCAAATAGAATTCAGCAATATATTAAAATAATTATACACCATGACCAACTGGATTTATTTCAGTGATGCAGGCTGGTTAAATATACAAAAATTAATCAATGAAATATACTATTATAATAGGCTAAAAAATTACATGATTATATCAAACAATACTGTATAAACTTTAGACAAAATTCAACACTCATAATAACAAATAACTAAAAAAAGAAAGAATAGAAGGCAACCCTCTCAATTTGATAAAAAGCATTCACAAAAAATATTCAGCTTACATTGTACATAATGGTAAAAGACTATGTGCTTTCCTTGGAAGATTGGGAATAAGGCAAGGATTTATTCAACATAATGTAATAAATTATAGCCGGGGCTAAAAGTCAAGAAAAGGGAAAAAAAAAAAAACCCATACATATCAGAAAGGAAAAAATTTTAAAAATCTCCTATTTACAGATGATATTATTTTCTACATAGAAAATCTCAAGGAATCTACAGAAACATACCTAGAGCTAAGAATTGAGTCCAGGTTTACAGGATAGAAGGTAAATGTGCAAAAGTCAATTCTATGTCTATATACTAACAATGAGCATGTAAATGTTCAAATTAAAGATATAATACCACTTACAAGCACTCAGAATGTTAAATACTTAGTTATAAATCTAATAAAATATGTATAGGACTTGTATGCTGAAACTACAAAATACTTATGAAAGAAATGAAAGAAAATGTAAAAAGTGGAGAGACATATCATATTTATAGATTTGAAGCCAGAACCTTCTAAAGATGTCAATTCTCCTCAAAATGATACACAAGTTTAATGCAATTCCTATCAAAATCCAAGTAAGAGTATTTTGTAGTTATATACAAAATAATTCTAAAATTTACATGGAAAGCCAAGGAAATAGAATAACTAAAAAACTGTTCTTTGGAAAAAGAATAGTGTAAGAGAAATTTATTATATACTTATATTATGTATTCAAGACATATATAAGTATAGTAATAAAGACTGTGGTGCTGGTGGGGAAAAGACACATAGATCAATGAAACAGAATAGAGAACCTAGAAAAAGACCTACACAAATATACTCCACAGAGCAAAGGCAATACAATGAAGTAAAGATAGTCTTTTCAACAAATGGTGCTGGAGCAACTGGACATCCACATGCAAAAAATAGTAATAAATCTAGACGCAGATCTTATACCCCTTACAAAAATTAACTCGAAATGAATTATAGTCCTAAACGTAAAATGCAAATCTATAATACTCCTAGAAGATAAGAGATGGCCATTGGTATGGCAATGATTTTTTAGATACAACACAAAATCCATGATCCATCAAAAAATAATAATTGATAAGCTGGACATTATTAAAATTAAAAACTTCTGTAAAAGACCATGTGAAGAGAATGAGAAGATAAACCACAGACTGGGAGGAAATACTTGCAAAGACATATCTGATAAAGGACTGTTATCTCAAATATACAAAGAACTCGTAAAATTTAACAATAAGAAAACCTGATTTAAAAAATGAGACACCTTAGCAGACATATCACCAAGGAAGATATACATATAGCAAATAAGCATATGAAAAGATGCTTATGTCATCATCATATGTCATCAGAAAAATGAAAATTAAAATAACAAGAAGATACCACTACATATCTGTTCCAGAGCACTGGCAAAGCCAGTGGGGATGGGGAGCAGCAAGAACTCTCATTCACTGCTGGTGAGAACGCAAAATGGTGCAGCCACTTTGGAAGTTAGTTTGGTGGTTTCTTACAAAACTAAACATACTCTTACCATATAATCAAATGATTGCACTCAGTATTTACTCTGAAGAGTTGGAAACATGTCCACACAAAAACTAGCACATGAATGTCTATAGCAACTTTATTCATAATTGCCAAAACTTGGAAGCAATTAAGATGTCCTTCATCTTAACCAACCTGGGCTTAGTCACCGTCAACTGGGTGGTTTATAAACAACAGAAATTTATATCTCACAGTTCTCAAGGCTGGAAGTCTGAGATCTGGGAAGAATCCTCTTTCAGGCTGCAAACTGCTGATTTCTTGTTATATCTTCACGTGATACAAAGAGGACAGGGGAGTTCTCTGGCCTCTTACTATATTTCCTTTTACTCTCTAAGCTTTATTGAGGTATAACTGATAAACAAAAATTGTATATATTAAAGGTGTACAACATGATCTTTCAATTTATGTATACACTGTGATACGATTACCATGATCAAACTAATTAACGTATCCACTGTCTATATAATTACTATTATTTGTTTTTGGTAAGAACAATTAATATCTACTCTCAACAAATTTGAATTGAACAATACAGTTATTAACAATAGTGATCATTTTGGCACTAGAGCTCCAAATTTTATTAATCCTGAATACCAGAACTTTGCACCCTTTGACCAACATCTCCCCCATTCACACCCCGCCCGCGGGCCCCGGCAACCACTATCGTTTTCTCTGCTTTTATGACTTTGACTTGTTTAGATTTCACATTGTAACTGAGAACATGCAGTATTTGTCTTTTTATGTCTGGCTCACTTCACTTAGCATAATTCAGTGCATCCATGTTGTCACAAATGGCAGAATTTCCTTCTTTTTTAAGGCTGAATGATACT
>NW_011903578.1:0-2654 GCF_000151845.1 Pteropus vampyrus | reverse complement strand
ATAACATGATATTCTGTTGAGTATATCATACTTTTTGTTTAATCATTTTTCTGTTGTTGGGCATTTAGGCTGTTTCTCCTTTTTTGCCATTCTGAACAATGCTGCAATAACCATACTTATACATTACATGTTCTGCATTTGTTTAGTTCTAAGTCATAAATTCTTAGAAAGGAAAAATTTGCCTTTTTAAAAAGGGTTTTAGCTAAATTTTGACAAATTGGCCTTCAGAAAGTTTGTATGAATCTAATCCTATCTGGAGTATAGATGAATACTGATAAATCAGTGTTGGTGTTAGCATTCTTTCCTATATCATATTTATTGACCATTTATTTTATATTTTGTGGACTGTCATGGTCTTTGCCAAATTTTTTCATGTTCATCTTTTTTCTCAATTTTTAAGAAGACTATTGAGGATAGCAAATCTTTCATGATCAAAAGAGGTGCTATGTAATACCTTTCTTGTGCCAAGATTAGATAATTATGCAGGTTTTTAAAAAAAATAATTACAATTATTCCACTTACTTTTAGTTTTCAGTGGATCCTGGAAGGAAGGCCTAGCAACACAAAAAGAAAAGATTTGAATGGAATACTCGACATAAAGAATAATTCTAATTTTATTTATATTATCTGTTATAGAGTAGATATTTCCCCTTTCTATAAGAATTTTTCAGGGCTATAATCTCTAAGTCATAGATTTTTGGATTTGTGACCTTCTTATATATACATATTAAAGAAAGGTCTTGTAGTATTGAATCAGTTCTTGAATTGGAAGGATCCAGTAGTAGGCTATATAAGTCAAACTGAGTTTGTTACCGTAAACTTAGTTTTTATTTATTTGGTTAGACTTTAGAACAAGTCTTTGAAAGCAAAACTTTACTTTTCTAAGGATAGATGATAGCTAGTAAGGTTGCAAATAGAACACAGGAGGGGTTGCTTATACCAATTTGACTACTCCAGTCCTGTTATAGAAGAAGAATGAATTTAAGGCAAACAAACCAAGGAGGTGGTAGTGGTGCTGAAGATAGTAGTAGTAGTAGGTAGGTTTGGCACAAAAAAGGAATAGAATAATCACACTGTTAAAGGCTTTTTTTGGTTATTTTTACATAAATTGTTCAATCCCTAGAGATAGTAAAACACAACCTCCCACACTAAACATGAATAGATTTAGGAGATTCTTTACTATTTTTGATTATTCATGTTATGTTATCAGGGAAGTTGTTAAATACATGGACTCAGGAGGTAGACTGCTTGTGTTCATATCCTATTTTTGCCAGGTATTTAGGCTCTCTGCATTAATTTCATCACATATAATATGGGAATTGCATTAGTCATGAAACCATAGGGTTATATTGAAGGTTAAATAAATATTTAATTTTATAAAGTGCTTACAACAATATCTTGCAGCTAGTGAGCACTGTGTACATTTTTCAAAATAAAAAAATCTGACGGGATGGAAGACAGAGAAGGATGTTACAAATAGCTTGATCAGGTAAACCAGTTGAATCTTTTATTTAAGTAATTTTATTTCTAAAATCTATTACAAGACAAACATTGAGTGGATTCAGATTATCATTTAGTCATATTTTTGGAATTAATGATTACATACATCCTTAAGCTAGGTTATAGCATTTTTTACTGCTTTTATTCACAGGATATTCTGAACAATCTTGAATCATGTGACCTTGAGGATGATGACCTTATGCTTGATGTGGATCTGCCTGAGGATGCACCTCTTGAAAATGGTAAGTGGGGTTCAATACTGAACCTCCAGAAACATTTGATATTTGTTATTTACAGACTTCCCAGTGATGATGGAGGAAGCCTGTTCAGACTGAGAATCTATCTTAAGTGATGTCAAATAGGTTCATTGCAAATTTATTTAAATGTCTAAAACCTGATTTTGTAGGTCTTAGATATAATTCTGTATGATCCAAATATTGTATACCTATGCCACAAAGTAAGTGGTAGACAGGATTTGGCCTCTTTTCCTATATGCATATGTAATTTTTTCTCCCTTTGTCTCATTTTGATTCTAAGGAGAAATACATGTAGAAAAACAAATATCATTTGACTTGTGAAACCAGTAAAACTCATTTAGTTGATAAATATTTTAAGAAGATAAGTTCTGGGAAAATGGTGACCTTCTGAATGAATCATTTTATCCTTTTTACTCCTAAATTCAGTCTGTCATCTTCTGTAGATCCCAGTAACTGCTGGACTGGAGCTTTAGATAATCCTTATGCAAGAGAGGCCTGGTTGCTCTTGTCCCCACTGAAAAGCATTTGTAGGATTTTCTATCTTAAGGACTGGTCAAGGACCAGAGACCAGCCTAAGAAAGCCCCTGGGACAAGGGTTAAAATAGGGCTCTTCTTGGGAAGAGGTATGGTTCCAGAGATCTCTGAATTCCCTGTTAGTCAATGTTTGTTTGGTTTCTCAGCCTCCCAGGGACCAGGGGTGAACTAAAAAGGGTGGTGAAGTCTTTTTTACACATGATGCTAGAAAAATGCAAGAATATTTCAAAGAGGGTTTTGTGTTTGTTTTTAATGTATCATTGAGGTACTAGGTGCCAGTTGCTTCTCACATTTGTTGTATCTATAAGGCTTTTTCTTTTCTTTTTGCGTACTACCAGGATGCTCTGTAACAATCTCAAAATC
>NW_011903577.1:0-1442 GCF_000151845.1 Pteropus vampyrus | reverse complement strand
ATCTGCCGAGTATGATGGGAATCAGAGTGGGCAGGAAGTCAGGGCAGGAGGAAGGATTCTGAGGGCTACCCTACCCTCTAACTTATTGTTTGACTAGCATCACCTCTCTGTGGCCTTGCTCTTCTAATCTGTGAAAAGGTGTGGTTAATATTCTCAACCTGTGCTTATTGGATCCCTAAATTTCTAAGGCGGTGCCTCCAGGCAGGGTGTGGGAGGAGTTGGGGAGGAGATGAGGAAGAGAGGGAGGAAGGGAAGGTAGCCTCAAACATCGGTCAGAGCAGCCAGCTTTTATCGTTACACCTAAGATGCAAAATCAAAATTCAAAAACCACTGAGTCAGATGATAGTAAAGCTGTTTCTACATTGTAAAGCCTATAGTTTTCTGTCCTAATACTGCCCAGTCCGTGGCTGAATGTGGAATGATTTAGGACATGCTCCTTCCTCCTGGGGCCTGTATTGAATCTCTTAGTTCCTAGACCAGTGGTTCCCCAATACGAGTGGTTTTGTCCTCCAGGGGACATCTGGCAACGTCTGGAGATGCTGTCGATTGTTACAACTAGGGAGGAGGGAGCTATTGGCATCAAGTGGGTAGAGACCAGAGATGCTCCTAAACAGCCTACAAAGCACAGCACGGCCCCCACCACACGGAATTATCCAGCCGCAAATGTTGATAGAGTAGGGGTTGAGAAACCGTGAGTCAGACGATATAACCTGAAGGGAGTGTGCTCGCGGTGAGCGACCGTGTTGGGAAGTTCAGCTTCCCTTCTGCCCCTGCTCGGACTGAGCGGTTCGGTCTGCTCTCAGCTCCTCCCTGCCCAACTCCCCTGAGCCTTGGATCTGAGACACAGAACACTCCCTGCCCTGGGGACAGCGGCCCACAAACCTCTTTAGTTCACCCCCAGAGCAAGACTTGCATTGCTAGAGGCCCAAGTGCCCTGGAGCTGCCCAAGGTGTTACATTCTCCTTCAGTCTAGACCAAGAGCTGCTGATAGTGACACGATTAGTGAACTTTTCATTCACTGGTTTAGCAAATAGTTATCGATTTCTCACTATGTATTAGGAATAATTCTAGGTGCTGGGGATATAGCAATGAACAAAAGAAAGTCTCTACCTTTGTATGCAGCCTAGTCAGGGGGAGACAGAAAAGAAACAAAAATACAAATAAGTACATGGGAGGTAAGAAGTGCTATACACATTGTAAAGCACGAAGGTGCAAACACAGTAAGAGGTTGCGATGGCCAGAAGCCTATCTGATGAGGTAGCATCGGAACAGAGTTCTGGAGGCTTGTGGATATCGGGGTTGCGGGTGGCGGGGGCGGGGGGGTGGTTCCAGATGAAAACAGCCAGAGCACATGAGCTGAATGGAGTGCACAGCGTTCAGGGAGCTTCCACACAGCGCCGGGAACGTGCACGAGCCAGGAAGAAGGTGGTCAGAGGTTCTCA
>NW_011903576.1:0-1406 GCF_000151845.1 Pteropus vampyrus | reverse complement strand
GATAAACATTCAGTTTTAACTAATGGAGTAGTTTTATGTTATGAGTCAGCCCTTCTGTTGCATTTGAACATGTTGGCTTTCCAAACTATGCTTAAGCATTACAAATCTGAAAGTATGTTACTACCCTTAGCTCTCATGACAAGAATTTAAAGAAGCTCCTGTCATGTGAGGTGAAGAAGAAAGAGAGATGGGGAGGGGGAGGATTCATTTTCATAAGCAGCAGTAGCATCAGATAAAGATTCTGATCATAGAGGTATGCCTGGACCTTGAAATATAAAGACTCTAAAAAGGCAGTTAACTTTTTTCTTTTTCTAAGTCCTTTTTAAAAGTCTGATTATTTCTACAAAATAGAGACAGGAGATTTATTGTGCTCCTGGATTTAAGCTGCGACAATTTCCTGATGATGGAGATGATGGTGACGACAACAAAGACTACAAAGAGAGCTGACATGTTCTTGGTGTTTCCCACGTGCCAGCTGCTGTGCCCTGTCTTAGGTGGCTTGTTCCGGTTCAGGCTCACAGTGACACTACACTGTGAGTGGGAACAAGGCCGAACAAGGTGAGCTCACAGCTGGTCAGTGGCAGAGCCTAGCCTTGGACTTAACTCAGTGCCACTCTACTCCACAGCTTCCCCTCCTCTCAGCCTCAGGACCTTGATCTGGAACTTTGGGCACACCTGGGCTGCCGCTAACATGAAGGGGGTACTGGCTCTTCATCTCCTCAGAGAATCAGTGGGTATAAAATTTAAGCTATTATTCTGGAGGACCCAACAGGGGACACCAGTCATAATAAAATCAATTCACTGACGAACTGGAAGGGACTTGAGCCAGTAATCATCCATTCCCCTCATTTTATAGCTGAGGAAATGAAAACCCTCAGAGGTGAAATGACTTGCTCAAAGTTAAACATCCCATTGGGATGGGAAGAATAGAAGAAGCAAGTCAGGGACCTTGAGGTGAATAGATGTGCAAAGAATTATGAAAGTATAGGGACCCAGGTGGATGGATATTGGTTAAATCTTTCCCAAATTTTAAAAAAAAAAGTATCTCCTGTGAGTTTACAGTTTTAAGAAAAGTTTATTTTTAAGAATGCCTTTTGGAGTCAAGTCAGACGGTGCAACTCTTCGTGATTCATACAAATTCTCCTCCCGTTCGTCACTACCAGGGTTTGTTCACCCCGCTCCCACTTCCTAACACATCCAAGCCCAGGATTCCATCCCCTTCTTCTCCCACCATCTTCTTCCTGTGGACACCCTAGATCCTGCCCCTAGATCCTGAACACTATTCCTGCTCCTCTCCTGTGACCCTTCCATCTCAGAGTGACCTCAGGACTTTAGCACCTCCCCACAGGGCCACTCTGAGCTGCTTGAGAAAACCCAATTGTAAAGTGATCTCATCAAGGAATGTT
>NW_011903575.1:0-1161 GCF_000151845.1 Pteropus vampyrus | reverse complement strand
GTGTTGCAGGTGACGATGTGAATGTCCCCAGAAGGGTGAGGTAACTCGTTTCACATCACATGGCCGTGTAGAAACAGGTAGGGACGAAAACGCCAGTCGCCGGAATCCTAGAGGAACTCAGAAGCATCAGCACTCGACTTCTGGGACCTGCTTTCCAGCATGGAGAAAGCTTTATTTTTTAATGGCCAGAGCAGTTGGAAGCTATGGCTCCAGCGGCAGATGAGTAACATCTCAAAACGGCAGAAACGGTTCTTTCCTATGTGACTTTTTTTTTTTTCCAGAAAGTTATTGTGGCCTCCCAGGCCAGGGCTTCTCAGCCTCAGCATCGCTGGCCCTTTGGGCCACATGGTTCTTCCTTGCTGGGAGCTGACCCCTGCACCGTGGGGTGTTCAGCAGAATCCTTGGCCTCCAACCGCTGGACACTGGTCACGCACTTACACCACGCCCTGCTTCCAGCTGCGACAACTCAAAATGTCTCCAGATATTGCAAATGATCCTCAGGACTCCAAATCAGCACCGGTTGAGAACCACTATTCTAGGTCAAAAGAGGGATGGTCCCTTCAAGGCTTTAAAAGTGTATGTGTGAATACTGTGTACTCCAGAAGCCAACCCAGCCATCAACTCAGGTCCGATATTCTACTCACTCTGCTCCACCCAATAACCACCAAACGGGGCAAGCGACTTCCGAGTCAAGCGTTTAACCTCCGCGTACCCAGTTGCCTCATCTACAAAATGAGCAATAACAGTCGTTCGGGTCTGCTCATCTGTCACGTGCCTACGACTCTTGAATCTGTGATACTCGTTTTCGTTCAGTAACGCCGGATGATTTGAATTCTTGATTGAAAATTATTTTGCAGTAGGACTTATAGCAGCAACTCAAATACAATATGTGCGTTTAAAAAGCGTGGCCCAAAATACTTAGCCTAAAGGTCACGGTCTAGTTATCTCAGCAAGTTTGTTCTCCTGTAGACCAAGGGGGCGTTCAAGAAATCAACCGCCGAGGCTATTTTCTTCTGAGCAAGGCAGAGCTCAGAGCAAAGGGGCCATTACCTGCCCTTGCAAGAGTGAGCATTAGAGAACGGTACGAAGCTGTTAATGCTATAATCAATCTATGGCTTGGCACGAGAACAGAAAAGAAAGGAGTAGAAGAGGATGTATAGC
>NW_011903574.1:0-1672 GCF_000151845.1 Pteropus vampyrus | reverse complement strand
AGCAGCACTATTTACAATAACCAAAAAGTGGAAACAACCCAAACGTCTATCGACTGATGAATAGATAAACATAACGTGGTATATACATAAAAAAGAATGGTGTACTGACACATGGCACAACATGGATAAAGCCTGAAAACATAGTACATGAAAGAAGTCAGGCACAAAATGTCACATAGTATATGCCGTTTCTACGAAATAGAGAAGTCGCAAAACAAGGAGAATAGGCAAATCCAAAGCTACAGAAAGCTGACTAGAGGTTGCCAAAGGCTGGGGGAAGGGGAGAATGGGGGGCTTACTGCTAGATGGGTTGGGTTTCCTTTTGGGGTGATGAAAATGTTTTGGAAGTAGATGAAGATGTTATATAACATTGTGAATGTAATAAACAGCAGTGAATTGTATACTTTAAAATGATTAAAATAGTAAATTTTCATTATGTGAATTTTACCTAAATAAAAAATATTAAGTAAAAAAATACATTTTCTAGGTTACACTAGCCACATTTTGAGTGGTTCAATAGCCACGTGAGGTTAGTGCTACTGATTGGACTTTGCATATTATAGAAAATTTCTACCATGCACAAAATTCCATTGGACAGTGCTGATATAACTGTATACTTATAATGGGTAAGTCAATGGTATGTAAATTACCCTTTGGTAAACAGACAGGACAGTATAAAAAGAAATATTCCCAATGCAAATACAGATCTTTTCAAAGAACCAGTTTTTAGTTTCATTGATTTTCTTTACTGTTTTCCTGTCTTCAACTTCATTAATTTCTGCTATAATTTATATATTTTTTCATCTGCTTGCTTTAGGTTTATATAGTTTTTTTTTTCTTTAGTGTCCTAACATGGAGGATTAGATGATTAACTTTAGATCTTCTCTTTTTCTAATATTTGAATTCAATGCTGTAAATTTCCTTCTTAGTATTGCTTTCACTGCATCCCACAAATTTTGATGAGTTGTATTTTCATTTAGTTCAAAATATAAAACACTTTTGAGACTTATTCTTTCAGCGATGTGTTATTTAGAAGTGTGTTGTTTAATTTCTTAATATTTTGGAATTTCACCCATCTTTCTGTTGTTGATTTCTAGCTTAATTCCACTGTGGTTTGAGAGCATATTTTCTATGATTTCTATTCTTTTAAATTTGTTAACATGTGTTTTATGGCCCAGAATGTGGTCTGTCTTGGTGAATGTCCCATGTAAGCTTGAGAAGAATGTGTATTCTGCTGTTGTTGGATGAAGTATTATATAAATGTCAATTGCATCGAGTTGATTGATGGTGCTGTTCAGTTCAACCATATCCTTACTGATATTCTGCCTATTGAATCTGCAGTTACTAATAGAGGGGTGTTCAAATCTCCAACTATGATAGTAGATCCATCAATTTCTCCTTGCAATCCTATCAGTTTTTCCCTCACGAATTGTGGCATTCTTTTGTTTCACACGTACACATTCAAGATTGTTAAGATTGTCAAGATTGTTAAGTTTTCTTGGAGAATTGACTCTTTTATCATTAATAATTTTCTTTGATATTATTTATATTTGTATCAATAATGTTATTATTAATATTATTAATATTATTGATATTAATGATAATTTTCCTTGTTCTGGAGTTGCCTTTGTCTGAAATTAATGCAGCTATTCTAACTTTCATTAGTGTTACC
>NW_011903573.1:0-1523 GCF_000151845.1 Pteropus vampyrus | reverse complement strand
GTACAACCGCCCACCGATGGGCGAAGGACTCCCTGCCAGTCTTGAGCTGGGAATCCAGAATCATCTTCTCAGCAGGGTCAGTCTGCCATCAGCGATTCCCCACCTGCGCCTGATTCATTCATTTTCAGCTGCAGATTTGATCTGCTGGTGTTTAGAGGTCCACCTTAGACCTGTGGGGCAGGGTGGCAGGTATGGAAGGGGACACAAAGACCTTCGAATATTATTCTTGCCCTTTAAAACCTTATCTCTAGTTTCAATAATGGGTAGAGTTGAAGGGAGAGGAGAGAGAAAAGGTTCAAAATCCTTTTTCCCCTCAGCCCACAAATTCTTAGGTCAAGTACATATTGATACTATGTCTGCTAAAAACATGGGTAGGCTGGAAACCGTACCAGTTAACTGACCTATCTTGATGTAGCCTTGGAAAAATGAGGTTTCATTTCTAAAAGGGGTTCATAATGAACCTAATTTTCCTCTCTGGATCATAAGTTTCCACTAAAGAGACATCTAGTTGGAGAATTTGGGAACAGGGAAAGACAATAGGACTCAGAGTCCATGGAGAAGTAATAACAAATTTACTCACATCTGTGAATATCATGTTTTGAAAAACTGTGTTGACTCCATTCTTGTTTTGCATTCTCACTTCTGATTGGTACCTGTGATAGTCATTTTTATGTTTCGACTTGGCTAGACAGTCCCCAGATCTTCAATTAAACACTAGCCTAGTTGTTGCCGTGAAGGTGTTTAATAGATGTGACCAACATTCATAATCAGTTGACTTTACTGAAGGCATCACACTTCCTGATTTCAAACTATATTATAAAACTACATTGATCAAAACAGTGTGGTATTGGCATAAAAACAGATCGATGGAACAGAATAGAGCCCAGACATAAACTCATGCACATGTGGTCAATTGTACAACTAAGGAGCCAAGAATATATAATAGGAAAGGATAGTTTCTTTAATAAATGGTGCTGGGGAAACTGGAGAGCTATATGCAAAAAAAGAAAGAAAGAAAGAAAGAAAGAAAGAAAGAAAGAAAGAAAGAAAGAAAGAAATTGGACCCCTGCCTTATACCACATACAAAAATCAGATCAAAATGGATTAATAAGTTTAATTTAATATCTGAAACTGTAAAACTCCTAAAAGAAAACATGGGTAGGATCCTTGACGTCAGTTTTGGTAATGATTTTTTTTTGGATATGACACCATATCCAAAGCAAAGGCAGCAGAAGCAAAAACAGACGACAGAGACTATGTCAAACTAAAAAGCTTCTGTTCAGCAAAGTAAACCATCAGCAAAATGAAAAGGCCATGTACAGAGTGGGAGAAAATATTTGCAAATCATGTATCTGAAGAAGGGTAAATATCCAAAATATATAGGAACTCACACAACCTAATAGCAAAAAACCAAAACAACCTGATTTTAAAATGGGCAGGGAAACTGAAGAGACATTTTTCCAAAGAAGATACACAAATTGCCAACAGGTATATGACAAGGTGCTCAAAATCACTAATTATCA
>NW_011903572.1:0-2432 GCF_000151845.1 Pteropus vampyrus | reverse complement strand
CCCATATACCCCTGAGCCCACATATGTATAGCCTCCCTTTATAATGGGGGAATTATCAACATCCCCTACCATAGTGTACATTTGTTATAATTGATGAACCTACACTGACACATCATTATCACCCAGAGTCTACAGTTCACATTAGGAATCATTCTTGGTGGAGTACATTCCATGGGTTTGGACAAATGTATAATGACATGAATCCATACTTATGGTATCATACAGAGGGTTTTCACTGCTCTAAAAGTCCTCTGTACTCCATCATTTTAAATTTAAATCTTTTCAACCTCAGTGAATATAAAGAGGTTTAAATAGGCCCAAATATTTTCTAAAATGATAATCATTTTGTGTTGACTTTTAAATGTTTGAATAAAAGTTGTGTGATTAGCACTTGCTCCAAGGAAATCTTAAGTCAGGTTATCGCCTCGAAGGGCAGCAAATAAATAACCAATGTTTCTTTTGGATTATGTCTTTAATAGAGACACTATTCTGAGGAAGATTAATTGTTTTAAAAGAGCTGTCGTTGTTGCCTTTTGTTTTCTAGTGGCGATGTCTAGGTGAAATATACTTCCTTTTACATTATCTTGAAAGTGGAAATTATATTCAGGTTCATGAATGGAAGACACAGACTTTCTCATTTTTCTTTATCTAAAATAAATACAAAATCCTTTAAATATCTGCAGTACAAATAGAAAATTGCTAACACTTGTGATACAGCATACAATAATAAAAATAAAGAAATGTATGCATGGAACCAGGAAAACAATGACTTCATTTAAACTCCAAATTTAGATCTGATCTTGATATGATTCCCCTGTATATGGTGATAGTGGACATTTGCTCCAGGGTACTGAACGTGAGCTCTCTTCCTAGAAGGCACAGGCCACATGTATGACCCATTGTCCCAGGAAGGCAGAGGAGGTCCCAGTCACAAATCAGCTGACGTGTGACAGACAGTCAAAATTGGAGGAATGTCAAACATCTCCATCTTGAGGTCAGCACCAAAATATTTCCCCCCTGCAGGTTATCACTTCATAACTTCAACAGCATCACAATGGGCAGGCAGGCCAGACAGATGGAGAGTGACAAGACCTTCCTCAAAGCTTTTATCTTTCTAATCCTCAGTTTACTCCTATGTAAATTTAGGGAGAAATTTTTTCTGCAGAGAGTTATAAGAATTAAGCAAGGTAATTTTTATGGAGCCCTTATCACACTGCTTGGCACAATGGCATGGAGAAAACAGTAAAAAAAAAAAACAAACAAACAAACAAACAGAAAAAAAACCTGCCATTACCCCTCCAAAAATAAATAAAGTAGAAAAAACATTTAAAAAGCTACAGGGCATAGTAAAAAGGAAAGAAAAGTTGTTAAATGGTATTCTCTAGAAGCCTTTTAATGGTCACTACATTGCCCACATTTTCAAAGTGCCTAGTTTTAAAGTAAATGGATGCACATTCTGATTACACAGAAATACTCAGGTCATTTATAGAGTAGGCGGCCTGGTAAGTACACCTTGCATTAATGTTTCGGGCAACAAATTTTACCTAAATACAAACGAGCTCACACCAGGCAGGCTCTTCCAAGGCATCAACATTCTCTGCTACAGGAAAGCTAAGGAAATCTGTTTATGTTCTTTTTGTAACAAACACCCGCTAATCGAAAGTAAAAGATTCTCTGTGGCCCTGCTTCCCAGGTACAAAGCACTATTTCTCTGATTAATGATCCAGGTATCAGCAATACTGCAAAGCCAACATTCTCTGGTTCTAACAGAGTCAGCTACCTCTGCCCAGGTGTTAAACCCATGTCCTCATCCTGGGGGGTGTTTGGTAATTAGCAGTGCTAGCAAGTGCTTGTACTGACTGCTGTTCCTGGTAGTGAAGCATATATGTCAGGTCCCTGTTGGGGGTAAGAAAAAGGGGAAAATAAATGAGTCATTCCAGCTCCAGCAAGGTCATCTCCTTAAAGAAAGAAAAGGCAAACTTTCTGCCTCTGCTGTAAGAACCATCCTGCTCACCTGCTAAAACCCCCAGCTGATTGTGAAAGTGACTTTGACACTTTTCTCCAGCTCCCATTTAGCCATCCCTCCTCATGGTGGTGCTCTCATTTATGACCTGATTTTCTGCAGATGAAACCTCCTTGTCTTGAGTCTTACCTCATTCTCTCAGACCCTACTCCCTGACTTTTAAGGGACTGCTTAGCTAGGCTGATAAAGTAACTCTGCTGAGCTATAATGAGTGCCCGAGTGTTACTGGAAAAGGGTTTCATCCCACACTGACCCCCTTTCCATGGAATATATTCAGAGGTCTGGTAAACTGGATCACCAGATGTAGGAGGTAAAACCCAGATTTGTGGCATTTGTCATTTCCATGGTGCAAATACTTCCATCATGATCATTTTCAAGCCACCAACATGACAGACTTGAGTGAGCTCCA
>NW_011903571.1:0-1532 GCF_000151845.1 Pteropus vampyrus | reverse complement strand
ACCAGACCTGGGGTTCCATCAAGAGCTGCTGGGTGTTTGGAGGGACTTCTCCAGAGGTATGTTGGAGGCGGGTGTCCCAGAGGGCAGAGGCACCGAGGTGGGAGAGACAGAAATAGTGGGGTGTTTCTGTGACTGCTGTGGTGGGGGCGGTGACATGATGTCTGAGGCAGTGGAGGAGCATGGAGGCTCCTTCTGCGAGTCACGAGAGACACAGAGAATATTGTTCTTGAGTCGTGCTTAGACGGTCCGGAATGGCTGCGGTCTGTTCTCTGCTGGCCTATGGCCCCTCTGAGGGTGGGAAGGAGTCTAACACATCCTGGCTCACACTGAGTTGTGACCACCTGAGGCAGGGTCCTCAGACTCCAAGCAGAGCCTGGGACTTGAATGGCCTCAGGGCAGGTTGACTGAATGGAGGGGAGAATGAGTCTCCCCATTATAGCCAGAAGGGAGCCAGGTGTCAGGGAAGGAAGGTGCCTTTCACTGAGGAAGGAGATGCAGATGTGGGGTAAACCAGAGGTGGCATGGGAACCCGTGTGACAGAGATCACATTGACCCCCTTCTAGGACTCATATCCAAGAGATCAGGGTCCTCATCCTGACACAGTCTGGCCCCCTTTGTCCCCAGTCTTACGTCGCCTGCCACCCTCTCCCCCTCGATCGCTTGGCTGCGGCCTCACCGGCCTCTCACAGTGCCGCGGACGTGCAGGCATGTTCCTGCCTCAGGGCCTTTGCACTGGCTCTTCAGCCCTCAGTGCTCTCCTTCTCAGCATTCCCATGGCTCGCTCCCTTCATCTCCGAGCTCAGGCCTTTCTTTTCAAATGTCGCATCAGGGAGGCCTTCCCTGACTGCTCCAATTAAAACTGCAGCACCCGCGCACCGTGACAGCCACCGTGCCTGGCCTTATTTTGCCCCTCGGTATTTCTCATCATGTAACGTACTCCATAATTTACTTATGTATCTTTTTTATCTGTCTCCTGGGATTGCAGCCGCGCTACCCAGTAGAAACACAATGCGAGCCGAATGTGTAATTTGAAATTTTCTAGTCGCCGCGTTAAAAAAAAAGTCAAAAGGAAAAACGGATGACATTAATGTTAATGATACGTTTTATTTAACCCAACATATCCAAAATAGTCAAGTCGAATATAATTAAAAAATTCATTTCCTCGGTCACACTTGTCACATTTCGTGTAACAAGTGTAACCACACGGTGCAGTGGCTCCCGTGTTGGACGTCACGGGACTAGCGCGTAGACACCTTAACCGAGGCAGAGGTGTTTTTCTGGCTTGTTCTTTGCTGTATGGCCAGTGCCTTGAACACTGCCTGGCTCACGGCCTGGCTTATTAAGTCCCTATGGAACGAATGAATGGAGAGAGGAGTGAATGACTGTCAGGAGTAAAGAAATCTGTGGGCCCCTTTTGCAGAAGTGAATTAAGAGGTCTGGTGACGAAAAGCAGTGGGGACTGCCTGGGGGATTTGGGGTGGCCATGGAGCCCCACTTGACCTCAGTTCTCCTTTTCCCCTGCAGACCATGGC
>NW_011903570.1:0-1796 GCF_000151845.1 Pteropus vampyrus | reverse complement strand
CCCAGACCTGGAACTTGCACCCGGGTTTGGATATTCCGGAAGAAACACCAGGAGGACCAGAGGGGTAAGGAATGCTGTTTATTACTCACAAGGTACAGAAGCTTCAGCAGCAGACAGTTGAAACTTCAGGAATAAAGCTGCTGACCAAGAGCAAGCAGAGATTTTTATTCACACAAGCAGAAGGAGAGGGTCATATCATTGGGGGAGCAGCCACCTTCTCAGACTGATGGGGGCAAGATGTGCTGCTTGGTTCCAGGAGCAGATAATGTCTATGGGAGCAGCAGAAAACATCCTTGAGAGTAGGCACCGCTGAAAGCAATTTGTGTAGTCTTTCTTGGCTACTGGCCGACCAGCTATCAGTCTTCTGAGTTAACCCTACACTACTCTTTGCCTACTTTAATAAAAGTTAAAAACAGCCTATAAAGGACCAAGCTGATTCACAAAATAAATACCTGCCAAAACAAAATTCAAACTTATTAAAGGAAGAAAAATAAATCCAGCCACTCATCAGCATAATATTCACATCCTCCATCATTCCATCAATAATCACTAGACATACAAAGTGGCAGGAAAATATGACAAATAATCTAGGGGGAAATCAGTAAATCAAAACAGACATAGAGATGACAAAGATGATGAAATTACCTGAAAAATGTTAACACAGTTATTATAAATAAGCTCAAGGATTTAAAGAAAGACATGAATATAATGAGAGAAATAGAAAATACAAAAAGGAGCCAAATGAGATTTCTAGAAATGAAAACTAATAACTAAAAAATTATTTATTTACATATTTTTTCGGTGAGAAAATGAACTAGTTTATGATGCTTGACATATTGTTTCTTGATATATAAGACTATTTTCACAGCAGAGGGCCACCTGTGCCTGAGTCCCTCACTCAGCCCCCAGCCCAGGGACAGGACAGAGATGCCAGGAGCCTCTTTCCCAAAAAGAAGGACAAAGACCAACGGTTCGAGTCGGAACTGCGAAACACCCAGGCCGGCCCCTGCCTTGATGCTGCACATCCTTCACCCCATAGTCACCAGGCAGTTCTCAAAATGCTGGCCATCCTCAGGGATGAAGACCTCGGGCCCAGCAGCAGGACCTTGCGTCTGACACCACCCTACTCCCCCTGTATTCCTCCACCCCCATGGGCCGCAGGTTGAGGCAAAACTTGGGAGACCGAGGCCCAGAGGCGATGCTCCTGCAGCTGCGCAGCAATCAGCTGGCCCTCCTGTGCCAAGAGCCTGTTGCGCAGACTCAAGTTTGGTCCGGGCAACTGTGCAGCCTAGGTGCTCAAAGCGTTCTCGCGATGTCCTGCGTGAGGTGGAAAGGCACGTGCGTGTGCACGGTCAGGGAGGGAGGACACGCTAGCTTCAGTCTCAGAGGGTTCCACCACGTCCACTCTTGTGGACGAGTCAATCACTTTTTGTGGAGGGACAGGTGGTAGGTGGGCGCCCAATCCCCATGATTTATTGCTCTGTATGGAAAATCAATGGTAGACTCCATGTAACAATCCGGAAGACTTGGTCGAGCAAGGAGCATTCTTCCCAGCAACCTGCTTCTTCACACCCAGGGTCACCAGGCTGCTCGTCTCCACAGGCCGCGCTTGGCTCTCAGACTGAGTCCACGGTGAGGCCTCTGGAACTTTCTACACACAGACTCTGGCTGGGAAAAGGCCGGGATCCTGGGCTATCTTCAGGACCACCAGGTGCAAGGCGTCATTGAGAAAGGAGGGGATGGTAACACTGTAATGGATGAGAACACTGAGGTGATGTCTCCCATTCCCGTTCCCC
>NW_011903569.1:0-1250 GCF_000151845.1 Pteropus vampyrus | reverse complement strand
CTATTCTTCATTTCTTCCTATACTGCAATATTTCATGATCTAAGCATAGCTAAAAATCTCATATATCATATAGGTAGAGAGTGAAATATTTGGAGAGAAATTTTCCCATCCACAAAATATGATCATTCATGGTTTAAACTTTGATATCACTTGGTGTAAATAGCCAGCTACTTTCATATACTTTAAATGACTACATCCCCAAAAACAAAAACAAAGGAACAAAAACAAACACTAATAAACTCTTCAGTTTATTTTTATATTATGTCATAGGAAAAATGTACCAGATAAGTTAAATAAGCAAGGATAACTTTACTCACAACTACTGCAATAGGTAAGAGAAATCTAATTCAACTCAAAAGGCAGAAGAGTTTTAAGTATGGGAGTGAGTTAGTGGGAAAGTATTGGCTTATTAGGGAGAATGTTGGTCAATGTGATTGGGTCATCAGTGTTTATTAATTGGTGCTTTTAGAAGTTAGGCTGCTCTCTTCCCACAGAGATAGGATAATAAGGGCTATCTTTCTTGATGATTACATTTCAAAGAAATGGATCCCAGAACCTTAAGAAAGATATTTCTAGGTTGTAAAACTGGCAAGAAACTGGAAGAAGATGTACACCTCAAAGGGGCAGAGAAAAAAATTGCTATTGCAAGTTTTTGAAACTAACTGCTCTTGAAAAAAAGCATTCAGGGCCTATCCATCAGAAAGAAACCCTTCTAAAGTATAGTTAAGCTGAAGGGAACATTAAAGCCATCTTGGTCAATTATAATTGCCACTTCCATTCACTTGGACAGAAAATACACATCTCCCAAGTCAATTACATAGAACAAGTGAAAATAAAATTAAAAAGTAGTTTCAAAAAAATTGTTGTGTCATAGTCACAGATTTTAATACTTTCATTGACAATCTGAACTATTTTGGACAATATTTGTATAAGAATTTTATTTTAAAAGTTGCATTGCTGTTCAAAACTAAAAAAAAAAAAAAGTTTTACATTGAATTCCCTATAAAATCTGCATCATAAATAATTGGATACAGAAAATTTTCTCAAAATTAAGTAAATTTTTTTAAGCTTATAGTTGTTATAGACAACAATTTGTATAGACTAAATTACTTCATGAAACTAACATATTAGCACTTTTCATAAATCTGTTAAGTAGAGGTCTGACCACAAGAAACTCACAGAAGAATAGGAACTATCATCTAATTTATAAATAAATTTGTCTGAGTTGAATATGTATATTTATATATATA
>NW_011903568.1:0-2003 GCF_000151845.1 Pteropus vampyrus | reverse complement strand
GGTTTGATAAGAAAAACTTGTCACAAGAAAGCCTTTCATCAAAATTATTAACAATTAATATTTAGCATACTTTACTCTTTTCAAAACACTTGACAAATAATTTTTCATTTAATCTTTATAACAACTAGTTAAGTGAACCAGTTAGGATAGGCTAGGCTGTGATGCAGTGACCAACATACCCCTAATCTCAATGTCTTAACAAACACAGCAAAAGTTTGATTCTTATTCATATCAAGTTAGATGGTGGGTAGGCAGCTCTTCTAGATACCTTTTTTTTAATGTGGCAATGCAGAGAGCTAGGATACTTTCATTTTGTGGCTCCATTAACAAAACATGTTTTTTGTTTTGTTTTGTTTTGTTTTGGGGGGGAAGAGAAATTACAGAGAATTCATCCTTGCTTCTAAAAGCCTCTTCATGACAGTGATACTTGTCACAGTCCATTGGTTCCAATTAGTCTCATGATAGCCTAACTGCAAGGGAATCTGGGAAGATTACTGCCATTCACATATACTTAGTAACCTCTACCTGGTGAGGCAGTATTACCTATTCATTCAGTTTTTTCCAAAAAATATTTGTTCAACAGTTATTAAATGCAGTATTTTAGATGCTGAGGACACAGTGCTCACGAAAATGAAGATCCTTTCATTTTTTTCAGCAAAAAAATGTTTTCTAAAACATTTCTACAATCTCCAAATCAGCTTTCTCTACTTTATCTTAATTTACTCGTAAAGATGTGATGCTGTTAGCTGACACATGTCATTCTGTGTTCCGCTCCCCTTATCATCTGTAGTAGGACACTGCTGTTTCCCTTGTTTGTAAAAGAATCCAGGAATTCCCCTAGATTAACAGGATAAGCACAATTAAACTTAGTTAAAACTCGGGAGAGACATGTTTATCTCATGAAGCAGTGGAAAACATGACATCACATTTAAACTTAATCCAACTGCAGTCAGATTTTTAAAGTTGAGAACTAAAATGTCAAAGAGAGAAAGAAGGGTTGTCCCCGTAACTACCGTGCTCTGAGCTGAAAATGACTCACAGTGCGTGCGCGTGTGTGTGCGCGCACACACATCCCTCAGATCACTGAAAAATTACTAGCACTACAAACTTGGAAATCAGAACACGATTGAAAACAACTAGGAAATGTGAACTACTCTGAGATTTGAGTTCTCCTTGGGTGGTTTGGAAATTTTCTTATGTGCATAAGTAAAAGTAAACTGCAGACACAGAGTTTTTGTTTATTTGTTTGTTTGATGTATTCTTTCTTTCACATAGCATTTTTTTTTTAAGCTTTCAGATTTCCACCTTGCCATGGTTAAAATATTTAACTATTAAAATATTCCAGCAGGCTAGGATGCTTTTCTGGGAAGAAGCTTTAAATTTCAAAATATAAATTTCCCAAGAAGTAAAATGTAACAATTTTTTTCATAAATCAAGGAGCTTATCTATTGGTAAACAGTATATATTCATATCATTCTTTCACGTCAGTAAAGAAACAACATATGAACTTGGAGAATTCTTATCAAGCATCCTCTCTGTGCCAGGTACTGCTGTGTGCTAGACATGAAGTTCTTAAGTGGCTTATAACGTTAATAAAGAGCAGGTTATGAAGCCACGCATGCTGTGAGGTTGACGTGGAGTCACGACGAATGGCGAGAGGAGACCCCATCTAACTCTGCTAAGGAATTTGGGAAACTATTTCACAGAAGAGGTGCAACTCCTACCGTGTTTTGCAGGAGGAATAGAGCTCTCTGGCAGACAGAGCACAAGGGCACTGCGGGCAACCGATATTGGTTGTTTAAGTTCGTAGATTCTTACACAAGCAAATTGGTTCCTGCCATACGATGATGTCAGATGATCTCAAGCAAGACAGAAAGAATACACACACATTACATGCATGACACTCTCAAGTCTGCCCATATAACTATCCATACATAGGGAGAGCTAGTAGGGGATGGAGATAGTAGGGGAGCAGTAGGGCTGGAAGGAGGGGCAGGTCAAGT
>NW_011903567.1:0-1173 GCF_000151845.1 Pteropus vampyrus | reverse complement strand
ACCCTTTATAGGTGTCATAGATGAACATTCTTCTGCTCACTGATCTCCCAAAACTTCCCATCTCATTCAGAATAAGTGACAAAGGCCCTCCTCTCTATACCTTACCACCTAGACATCATTTCCTGTTGCTCCAACAATACTGCCTTCTTCCTTCCTGTCCCATAACTATCCAAGCAGCCTCCAGCCTCAGGGCCTTTGCATCTGCTGTTTCCTCTGCCTGGAACACTTACAAGTGCACAGCCACATGGCTTGCTCCTTCACCTAATAAGTTTCTCAAACAAGGTGAGGGCCCTAGAAAGAAGAAACATCTATTAGATATAAGGAGGATCAGAAGAATCGAGTATCTCAGAAGTTTAGGGAGGGAAGTTTCAAGAAGATGGAAATGGTCAGCAATGTTAAACGCCTCATTTTCTTTCTCATCTCTTGATTCCCTTCACAGCAAAATTATTGAAAGCAGTATCTACCTCCAGTACTGTCCCATAGAAATATATTATGAGCCACATATGTAATTTTAAATTTTCTAGTAGCCACATTTTAAAAAGTGAAAACAGGTGAAATTAATTTTAATATATTTAACAATATATCCAAAATGTTTATACATTTCTACATGAAATCAATATTTTTAATATATTAATGAGATTGTTCTTTTTTGCACTCTATGTTTTAGAAATCTGTTGTGCATTTAACACTTACAGCTCATCTCTACTCAAACTCATCACTACATTCAAGAGCTCAATAGCCACACATGGCGAGTGGCTACCATAGTGGACAGCACAGGTCTATACTCTGTTGACTTCCTCTTCAACCAACTCCAATCTGGCCTATGACCTTATCATTCCTCTATAGCTGCTTTTATCAAGGTTTCCATGACTTCCACATTACCAAAATCAGCGGTCTCTCTCTGTTCTCAGCTCTCCGCAATCACCAGCACAGATGGCCATCTTGCCATCTTGAAGTGTCCTTCCCCCTATTTCTGGGCAGTGTCCTCTCCTGGTGTTCCACTTCCCTCAATGTCTGCACCTTCTCAGTCTCTTTGCCACCTCCTCCTCTTCTATTGGTTTTGCTGGTGTAAAATTCTGGTGTAAAGGGAAAACTCATTCCTGTGTGTGTCTTCTCTATCCTCAGTACTCCACTCCAACACCACTTCTGACACCAGATCTGTGGGTTTTCCAT
>NW_011903566.1:0-1900 GCF_000151845.1 Pteropus vampyrus | reverse complement strand
GAACATCCTTAAACATGTTTACTTATAAACAAGTGTTAGCCTTTCTTTAAAGTATATATTTAGAAAAAGTATTTTTGGGTTGTATGTTATATGTATTTTTACATATACATTTGCAAAAATATATATATATGTATTTTTCATTTGTATAAATGCTGACGAATTGCATTCCAAAGTGGCTATACATATACATACAAGGGAGAATTTTGGTTTTGGTTTCCACATATCCTCACAGCTGATAGATATGAAATATCTCCATTTTAATTTGCATTTCCTTAATTGCATTTAAGATTGAGCATCTCTATACATGTTTATTACCCAATTCAGTTTCTTGTTTCATGTATTTTATTTTGCTATACTTTGTATATATTTCTTAATACAAGCAAGTTCTGAATTTTGATAATTAAAATCTGCCTTTGTGGCTTTTGTTTTTTGTGTACTAGTCAAGAAAGTTTTTCAAGGTCACAAAGATAGTCTTCTATATTTTCTCCTGATAACTTAATTTTTAAATTTTTCATACTTATATCTCAACTATATCTAGAACTTCTGTGTGTATATGTGTAATGTTAGACAAAGATCTGATTTTATTTTCTCCCCACGGCCATCTTTGTCTCAACAGCATTCACTGAAGACTCTTTCCTTTCCCCACTGTTTCTAAATGTTGTCTTGTGTATAATCAAGTTCTCGTATAGGTGTGAGGTGGGGACAAGTAAAGAAAGAGAAGGTGACTGAAGGGAAAGCAGCAGTTTAAGGAAGTCTCCCCTAGGAACTCGAAGTTTAAGTTGAGACCTGAGGATAATGAGAAGTTAAACAGGTGAGGAGTGTAGAGTACAGATAGAAATGGAGTGTGGGGGGAGAGCAAAGATGGATCCTTATTCAAAAAGGCATTCTAGTGTGGAACCCTTGTATTCTTTGAAAACTTAGTACTTTATTCACTGCTCTATAACAGCTATAAATTCAATTTGTAAAATGGCTTCTCAGAATACGTCTTCTTAACACTTTTAAAATTCCTATCATCGCTATATAAAATGAAACCTTACCACTGCCATCATTTAAGTAACTGAAAAACATTTAGAAGTACAGAATATAAACAGAAATAGAGGCAATAGCTAAATACACATGAAGATAACTTGCTGAAAGTCAGTCCTATCCCTAGTCTAGATACAATTTACAGTTTTCAATGTGAAATTTCCTTAAACAAACTTCTTTGGCAACTCCTCCCATTTGAGACACTTCTAATTTCTAGATAGGCAGAA
This sequence comes from Pteropus vampyrus, assembly GCF_000151845.1. Lineage (NCBI taxonomy): Eukaryota > Metazoa > Chordata > Mammalia > Chiroptera > Pteropodidae > Pteropus > Pteropus vampyrus. Next base: position 647 of record NW_011903566.1, on the reverse strand, counting down.
GTCTTTGTCGGAGCAGGTTTTTGCCTTGCTTTAGTTTAGAATAATCACTTGAAATAAAATTTTGTTTCATTATTCTCCCTTATAACTAGGATATCAGGCACAACAAAAGTTTCAGTCTACTTTTATCTTCTGAATTTAAAGACATTGTTAGTTTTTTTTTTTTCCCTTGAATTTGGCATTTTTTTGGGGAAAAAAAAAAAGAATTCAGAGCAAAGGGAATGAAACAGTAAAACTATAGGTTCCCCCTCCCCAGTTTTAACACACTGTACTTAGTGTGCCTACCCTATAGCTTAAAATAACTTCCAAAGGTTTTGAGCCACTGAAATTAGTGTACCCTAAAAGGAATTGAGCTGTCACCAGAAAAAAAAAAAAAACCCATGAGAAAATCCATCTTATAATTATCTAATAGCCTCATAGATTAAGTAAGGATTTTCTTTCCTATCTGAATCACATCTATTACATAACTACTTTCCAAGCAAGTGAAAGACACAAGAAGGAAGAGCTATATAAAGATTACAATTAATAATGATAGGCAGTTTTCCATCAAATGAAGTTGCATAATCAGTACCTCAGCAACCTTAGTTCTCTCTCCAAAAGAAATGGCTAGGCAGAATCAGAACAGGATTTTTTTTTTTTTTTTTTTTTTA
>NW_011903565.1:0-2326 GCF_000151845.1 Pteropus vampyrus | reverse complement strand
TTGGCAAATAATGAGTAATGAAAAACAAAACCCAAAGCAGATTGGAGCAATAAAACATCGACCAGTTCCACACTAACGACCCTTGAGCTTCCTCAAAAATTTAAAGATGTAGAAGCACACCAGAGAGACAGGATTCCAGCAGCTTTCTTGTGCTTACCATGAAGATCAATTTTCTGGATGAAGAATGAATGAATGGAGTATATTCGAAGAGGTGTTTCTTTTTGACAGTGAAAGGAGAATGTGCCAGACTGTGAGCATGATGCAGAAGAGGCTAGCACCAGGGAAGTTTTGCAAGTGGAAGAAAAAATAATAGAGAAATATATTTAATGAAGCTGAGAAGATAAGTAAAAAGAAGACAGAGGTGGAATGACTTCAGGTCTATATTTCTAAGAGTTTATAAACCAACATAGTTATTTAGTAAAGATGGATGAGGGTCTTTGAGCTAAGGGTAGAGAGCTTTTATGGCGTAAAGAGAGATGCGGTCAAAACAATGATTTCTGCATATAAGCACATTCTTAAAACTCAGATTTTTTTGGTTTACTTTTACCAGTATCTCCACTTATGTTCTAGGCATTTATTAAGCCATAGTTTTATGCTAGGACTAAGCCCAAAGGATATAAGTAAGCTATAATGCTTGAGAAGCAAAATAAACACAGACATTATAAGGAGTTGGCTAGAGTCGGAGATACCGCAACTAACTTAAGAAAATTAATTCAACTGTCTCTCCCTCTTTTCCTCTTTTTCTTCCTTCCTCTTTTAACTATACGCTAAACAATGTGTCCTCATTGCTCGTAGCACCTGGACTCCATCTCCATCCCATGCGAATTTCCTTTTTGCTCCCTGAATTCCTGCCACACACCTCTTTGCACTTCACAGGCCCTTCCTGCCTAAAACATGTGTTGTGATTATCTTGTAGCTATGTCTCTTCTAGAGGATTGTAAGATCTATGAAGACAAAGGCCTCATCTTCTTGATCACTATTATATGACAGAAGCCAGCACATATTTGCTTACTAAATAAATGGAAATATGGATGCCATTAAAGTTAAGTGAAAAAAATAACAATAATGATATACTTATCCGCAGAGGGGGAAAATGTCAAAAGTGTTAATGAAATTACTAGGTGTCAGACCAAGCACCAAGGTCTGTGAAAATACACAGAAATCCCTTGTGGTATTTCTGTACAAATGTCCTTCAGTCTCCTCCAGTTACATTATTCAAGATGAAGAAATGGAACTCAAGGCACCTATTTCCAATGCATTCATTTCTTTTTATTGTTAAGATTAGAGCAGTATTACTTTTATTCATTGGGCTAAATGACCCCTTGGGAAATAAACAGGCAAATAAATCAACATTGATCATCAAGAAAAATGCATTCTCGATTCCCAAAGCCCGAAATTTTGAGGCACAACCACGTTAAATGAAGAACTGCCAAAATAATCTATGAGTATGGAAAAATAAATAGGTTACATGCCATTTAAAAATAGCGTAGTATAACCTTTGAGAGCCATTTATATCTTTAGTTTATTTTATAATATGAAATCAGAGACAGCATCTTGGAAGATTGCAAACCCCTCTCCTGTTTACTGAATGTAGACAGTAAATGGATGTGAGTATATTTGGAAGATTTTCTCCATTCTTACTACATGAGTTTTAAGCACTGCATTAAAAACTGTAGTTTTCCCCCCTCAAGATGGTAGTATCACTGCCATGTTTGCAATCGATGAAACTTGGTAAATACCCTCTAAGGCAGCAGTTTTAGTTTAGTACACTGTAAATACTTATTATTGCCTCTAGAATATTTTATGTTTGCTTTCTTCACGCACTGATAAGATAGACTTTTTCTCAACACAGATCATTGATTTTAAAGCATGAATCACGGAATGCCAGCCCTGCAATGGACCTTGAGAAGTCATTTATTTCATATGTTTGCCTTCATATGGGTCCACCCCCTAGCCCGCACTGGATTCATTGATCCCACTTTTAAAGATCTTTTCTGGAAAAGGTCCTTCAATTTTCTTCTGTAGCACGTTTCAGTGTTTAATAACCCATAAGGCTCTTAGGAAATTCCTCCTCCTATCCATCCTAAATTACCAACGGCACACAGATTTAGAATTCAGTCTTAAGTAACTGGAATAAATTACTTAGGCTACGGAAACAGACATCCGCTCTGAATTTGAAAAAGTGTTATCTGTGTGAAATAAACTGAAAACGTTACTTCTCAGGGAGGGAGTAAGTGATTTTCAATCAAGTGCCTCCAACTCTACAGAATGCTTGTGCTGCAGTAAGCTGGGTGTCATCATATGGTCTGAGCAAAGCCCTCCAGGA
>NW_011903564.1:0-2408 GCF_000151845.1 Pteropus vampyrus | reverse complement strand
ATTGTTGAAAACTCCACAGCTATCATTAGGCCTCAGTCTAGAGTACAGAATCTCCAGCTCTTCCTGAGTTTGGTCATTTCCCTTGGTCCTTCCTTCACTTCTGCCCTGCAGTCTTAAGAGTGCCCCAAATGACCAAGCACATCGGTGGCTATGGAGACACGATGACTGGAAATCTGCTGAGATGAGTGCCTTTGAGAGCTCTACGGTTCTGTGTTATGATGGGGGACCACATGGAGGTATTTCCTTTCAGCATCTTTTTGTTAGGTTTCTCTCTGGCTCCTCAAAGCAGGACAGAATGGAGCTCTTTCACAGGCTACAGCACTTGAAATCGTTTTTGTGTGGCGGCAAATGCCATAATAATAATGGCAAGGGTTTTGTAACAAAGTTCCAAGGGATCCATTATCATCATCTTCATTATCAGCACCACCATCATCACAATCATTATTGTCATTGTTGCCTCTAATAACATTTAACATTTAAGGAGCACTACCATTGGGCTGGGGACCAGAAGCATAATCTCTTCCCACTGTCATACATCTTTAAAAACCACTGGGATGAAAGCACATATGGACCCTAGGAAAGATGGATAATCCTCACCTATTAAAAGCAAAGATAGGCGGAGTGGAAAAGGGATGGATCAGGCATGTAGAAAATGTGTGCCTTACTCAGTGGACTTCCCCCTGTGACCTAAACAAGGTTCTTGTATTTTTAGATTTCCATTTTCTCCCTTTTACAGTTAAATATCAAGAATATATGTATTCAAATCCTGTCTGTAGGTTAGTAAACCAGAGAGACAAACACTGATCTTAGAAAAATCTACATAATGGTCAACTTGCCAAAGCAGAGTCTGTGGGTGCAAGTAACTTCACAGGTACCATTTCTCTAGATCAGAGGGGGATCTGAGGCAGCAAGGCTGCCTTTCTTGCTCTGTTGGAGCTATTTGCTGTTTGGAAAGAGACAATTGCACAGGCAAGCAGGAATGGCTAAATAGCATTAGGCTATTTATTTGCAAATATGAATAGTCCTGTGGTGTCTGCATATGCAGGAAGATATTGGATAGGACAGAATCAGCAGGGCCGGCCACAGCAGCTTATCAGCCTGGAACTCCTCATTTCCGGCTGCAGGCTCTCACATGCCACTCAGACACATTGACACTTCACGTTCTTTCCTGCATAGCTTGGTTAACAGTATGAGACTTGCCCAGGGACTTGTCTTACACCATCTCAGAAGCCTTCTGAGCATTCCGAGAAGCTATCTTCCTAGTTCTCTTCTCGGGGCCTGGCATGTTCCCTGTGTAAATAGAACATAGGGTGGTTAAGTCCCATATAATGACTTACAAATATCTTTTGGAGGTCAGTGTCCCTTTGGAAGAAAATTGGGGGATTCTGACTTCTTCCTGCATTACTGCTCTTTCATAATCATTTATCTTTCACCAGTTTTTTTATTCATATCCTTTTTCTGTTTGAAGCTACCATGCATATAGTTGTCGTGTTTCCTTAGTTTCCCATCTGTGACAAGTTCTGCTTTTCCTTGTTTTTCATGACCTTGACAGTTCTAAAGAGTATTGGCCAGGTATTTTACAGAATGTCCCTCAATTTGGATTTATCTGATATTCTTCTCATGATTAGACTAGAATTATGGGTTTTAGGGATGACTTCCACAAGAGGTGATGTGCCCTTTTGTCATATATGAGGGGATATGTGATATTCACGTGACATGTCACTGACAATGTGAACCTTGGTCACATGGTTTAGGTGGTGTTGTTCAGTTTCTCTGCTGTAAAGTTACAATCATTCTGTTTCCACAGTCCATTCTCTGGAGGTCCAGTCCACAGTCAAGGAGAAGGGAATAAAGCTCCGCCTCCTGGGAGAGTATTTACATATCTTACTGAGAATTCTTTTTAAGGAAGATCTTTCCCTTTACCACCTTTATTAATTTCTATTAGTGTGGACTTATGTATATTTGTTTTAGACTTTGGGTAATAATGCAATACTGTGTTGTTTATTTTCTTTCTTAAAGTGTTCTAGCTTTGGCTACTGGGAGCTCCTTCAGGTTGATTCCTGTGTTCTTTTGATATGCCTGCATTTTCTTCCTTTCTCCCTTTGTCCTTCTCTCTCTTTCTCTCTCTCTCTCTCTCTCTCTATCCTTTCCTGTTCCCTACTTCTTGCTCCTTTTTTCTTTTTTAAAATTTTAGCACTTTCTTGCTACCTGCCACTATAATATGCTCCAAGCTCATCTTGCATTTCCCCTGCCTCAGACCTAGTCCCTAGAAATTCCTTGGGATTTCTCCAAGGAGCCCTAGTTCCTTTTGTTTAAGAATGGTATATAGAAACCAAATCTTGATACTAAGATTTGTCACCGGAATGTCACCCTTTCTAGGAGATCTCAGTGAACTGAGCTGGAAAATA
>NW_011903563.1:0-2940 GCF_000151845.1 Pteropus vampyrus | reverse complement strand
ACCATGAATCATTATTATGTAGTTGATTTCTTTCTGGTAACATTTTAGAAAAGTTTTGGAGAAAAATTTTATGTAACTGGATTATTGAATACATCTTCTCTATGTCTAACACAGTAACTGGCATATAATAGCTACTCAATGAACAGTAGTTAAAGTAAATGCTATCCTGTGTTGTGTCTTGAAAAAGCTTGTAGAATTTATCTTTTTTCTGTGCTAGAAAATGGCCTTTCTTGTTCTAACCAGAACAAAACACCCTTGGGGGGTTCTGCAAAGATTTCACATTGCTGTGTATGTTTTTTTAGTTATGGGACCCTATGTGAGAAAAGTCCTGTGTGATGAGCTGGGGGCCCCGGCCAATTCTGCAATAAACTGTGTTCCCCTGGAAGATTTTGGAGGGCAGCATCCTGACCCAAACTTGACATATGCAACGACCCTTCTGGAAGCTATGAAAGGAGGGGAATATGGATTTGGAGCTGCATTTGATGCTGATGGGGTAAGTAGGAATGTTTTTCACCTGCTGACCCTTTTACTGTATGATGAGTCAAGCATTGGAAACCAGAGAATTAATGAACACATCTGGGGCTGACATATTTGGGGCATATGAACCCTAACTGGCACTGCGTCTGCTCTTCTGTTCGATGGATAAGTATTGCAACTTAATAGCCATTACAGTTCTTTGTTCCTGGTAAACATCATGTTATGAAAATATTATTTCTTTTTTAAAAATATTCATGCAATAAATCTTTATTTATGACTGGTTTTGTTGAAAGCACCATGTTAAGGAACCAGCTGTTTTAGCATAACCCCTGCTCTCCATTATATTTGGGGGACATTGTGAATTAAGAATATGGAGACTACTGAAGCCTGAGGTAGTCATCTACATTTCAACAGCTGGGACACATTCTTAGTTGTATCTAGATGCTGGGGCCTACAATATTCAGGGATTTAAAACGAAGATTTCCAATGCCTCTTTGGCCTCATTCAAGTTCTTTTAGGTTGTTTAAATATAAGATGGCAGTAAAGTGGCTTCTGATGGTTATGGGATTAGGCTGCTAGGAGCAGATCTTCTTGTCTGATTATTTTCATACATTCTCTCCCACAGGACCGGTATATGATTCTAGGCCAAAATGGCTTCTTTGTGAGCCCTTCTGACTCACTGGCCATCATTGCTGCCAACCTCTCTTGCATTCCATATTTCCGTCAGATGGGGGTCCGAGGGTTTGGGAGGAGTATGCCCACCAGCATGGCCCTGGACAGGTAAGCAAGGCTGTAAATGTGAAAAACTTCATGGTAGGCCCTGATATCCATGTTCCCTTTGCAGGTAACTGTTACTTATTCCCCCTACTCCACTGGGAACTTGTTGGAAGCATGGGAACTTAGAGACATGGATAGTGTACTGGGTTGCATCATGAAGAATCAGGTTTGTCACTTCTTAGCTGTGAGAACTTAAAGACTTATTTGATCTCTGTGCCTTGATTTTCTTATCTTTAAAATGAGGATGAAAATAGTATCATCCTTACATGAGTTGTATTGAGGTAGGAGTGCAGTGATTCATGAAAAACATTTAACATAGTAAATACATCATAAATGTTTAGTAATAGGACTTACCAAATATGTAAATGAACATAGATTTTGAGGTCTGATAATATTATGTTGAAATGCTAGCTCGTATCATTAACACTGCAAAAATAGGGATAATCCTGTATAGGTTTTTTGTGAGAGTGAAATGAGATATGTATGGAAAGTGCCCAAAAGGATATTCACTTAGTAGATCAAACAATGTTAGATTTCTTTCTCCTTGCCCTACCCATCCCTAATATCTTTTACCTTGTCTTATCAAGCAGTGAATTTCAGAGTCTAATATTTTCAAGCAACGTGTATTATTAAGGAAGCAGTACTTGTGCATGGTGGAAAGTTAGAAAACACAAAAAATAAGTAAATGTAAACATTGTATCTCTCCCCTTGAGTTACCTGTTAATAGATAAATGTATATTCCCTAGATAAATGTGTATTGGATTGCTTTCTATACTTATATAATATACATATGTAATTATAAATCATATGTAATATATATAATATTTATACTACATAATACAATTGCCTTTTTGTAAAACCAAAAAGAGATCTGAAAGTAGACTGCTTTGTAACTTTTTTCTTTTCCATCAACAATCTTTAGCTTTGAATTAATAGACTTTATGTCATCTAAAACAAAGATTATATTTAAATTTCCCCCAAGTGTTCCTAAAGTGTCTTTAATTGATGGTTTGCCCAAAGCATCATCCCATGTAAGACTATACATTGCATCTGGTGGTTATATCCCTTAAGTCTTTAAAATCCATCACAATCCTTTTCTCTTGTACTCAGTGACAGTGATTTTTGAGGAGACTTGACCAGTTGTCCTGCAGAGTCCCACCCATGAGGTTTTTTCCTCATGGTGTTATTCATTCATTCATGAGGTAAAATTTACATATGGTGAAATGAGTAATCTTAAGGGTACAATTCAATGAATTTTGAAAAATTACATATCTGTATAACAACCACTCAGATTAAGATATAGAACATTCCCATCACCCCAGAAGTCCTCCTGTGCCTCCAGTACCCCATAGGGAACCATTGTTATAATCTCTATTGCCATATTTATGTTTTGTCTGTTCTTAAATTTCACATAAACTGAATCATATACTATATACTAGTTTGTTACTGTTTTTTTCATTTAATATATATTTTTTGATTCATCCAGATTCATTGCATGAATCAGTAGTTAATTCTCTTTTGTTGTTGTGTAGTATACCAAACTATGAGTATATCACAATATATTTTTCCAGTCTCCTGTTGATGGACATTTGGGTTGTTTCCAATTATTAGTTATTGTGAATCGTGCTGCTATGAGCATTTTTATACAAGTCTTTTTATGGACACATCTTTATTTCTCCTGAATAA
>NW_011903562.1:0-2158 GCF_000151845.1 Pteropus vampyrus | reverse complement strand
GCACCTATCTTAAGCTTTACCCTGTAACATTCTAATTGTTTATTTCTTTTAGTAAAAAAAAGATCCTACAGTTATGTTTTATTTCCATAACTTTTTTATAAATATAAACTTTGAAAAAAAAACCAGGAGGCAAATGTGTAAAAGTTTAACAGGATTGATTATGGTGAGAATATGAGTGAATTCTACATTATTTTTTGTTGCAGTTTTTCTTAATTTCAAAATGAAAGTTATAAAGAAATACATATTCAAAAAATGCAGACATAACCACCAGTAATCTACCATCAAGAATTACCATTAATATTTTGATGTGTATTCTGTATCCTTTCAGAATCCATTATTTTAATATTATATGCAATTGTTTGTCATCATTTTTAAATATGGAATCCTACTGGTTTTTGCCTTTTTTCTCTCTTAATTTTAAACATCTTTACTGGTCAATAAATACTATGTTCTGATCCCAGTTCTACTACACACTAGTAACTCACTCTCTTTTTTTTTTTTTTTTAATGCCAGCTATATTCCATGGCTTTTTTTATATACAGTAATGTATTTAGCAATTATAGTACTTACTGTGTGTGAGACATTGTTCTGTGTACTCTCTGTATAAGACCTCACTTGATCTTCCATAACCCTGTGGGGTAGATCCTATTATTACCCTCATCTTACTGAAGACATTAGGGTATAGAAGGGTCAGGTGACTTGCCCCAGGCACTTAGGCTCCAGAGTGTATTCTCTTAACCTTACACTGCTGGCCTTCTCCAGTTTAGTCAGTCTTTTCAACAACCTCAAGTGGGCCCTTAAGGTCATACAGTAGTCAGTCATACTTTGAGTTCCATAGTTTATTCGCTCTTCCGCTCTCCTAGATACTGCCGTACCTCCTCATCCCTCAAACCTCCAACATTTCTTCTCCAGTTACAGTCGGCTTGCCATTTCACTAAGAAAATTAGAGGCACCCACCTACCTACATTCCCGCCCAGTCTTTCAGCCTTATTACTGAGAATAAAATCCAAACTCTTCCATTTTATACATCCCTTTTCCCCTACTCACTGACATCTTTTGAGTACCTCTCCCCTTGTCATCATCAGGTTTTTCTTTTCTTCTGGGTTTTTTCTTATTTTAAACATTTTTTTGTAAGCACATTTGGGAGAGTGTTGACAGTTATTAACTGGGTGGAGTGCATAAGGGTGTTTATTGTAGTAGTCTTTCAACTCTTCTCTGTGCTTAAAAAGTTTCATAATAAAATGTTCCGGAGGTCCCTCCCTCAATCCCACTTCCCTCTCAAGCTGTCATCTCATTCCTCTTCTTTATACAGTAAAACTTCTCAAAAGAGTCGTTGGTACTCTTGATGTTTCTCCTGTCGTTTTATTTTGGACCCCAGTTCAGTCAGTTTTGCCTCTGACACTCCACTGAAATATCTCTTAATAAGATAGTTACCATTTTGCTACATTCATTGGTTCAGTTTTCAGTCCTCAGTTCGATCTGTCAAAAATGAGATGAAGTTGATCTTACCCTTCTTCATGAAACCCATTCTTAACCCCTTGCTACTCAAAATGTGGTCTTACAGCATCTGTATACTACCTTCTAGAAATGCTGGAGGTTAGGTACCACCCCAGATGTACTGAACTGGAACCTACATTTTAATAAGATCTCTGAATGATTTGTATTGCCCATTAAAGTGTATGGAGCACTGCTTTAAAGCCTATTCCCCTGATTTTCCTTCTTACTGTCTCTTCCTTCTTGGCTACTTCTTCCTCAACTCTTTAATCTCTCTAAATGTTGGCATCTTCCAGAAATCTCCATTTCCTTGGTGATCTCATCCACCTTTGTGGCTTGAAATACCATTTAATTACCATTTCTATCTCAGTCTCCAGTCCGTTCATTTTCTCTGAGCTCCAGACTGTCACATCCAACTGTCTGCTCAACATCTCCACTTGATTGTATAATGGGCATCTCAGATTTAATTCGTGTAAAACTAAAGTCCTGATCTTTTTCCTAAAGCCTGCTCTTTCTTCATTCTGTTCATCGCAGTAGCTGGCAACTCTGTTCTTCCAGCTGCTATGTCTGACATTTTGTAGTTATCTTTGATTCTTCTTGTTCTCATACCACACAACCAATCTTTTGTCAGTTCCTCCATCTGGAAAGTATACCTAGAATCTTA
>NW_011903561.1:0-1689 GCF_000151845.1 Pteropus vampyrus | reverse complement strand
GAACAGTGTGCAAAAGCCATTTCTGTTTCCAATTATTTCAGTGATTTACTTGGAGCCAAAGAAGCCACTTAATCTAGGCGTGCTCAGACAACGCAGGGGCGCGCTGCAGTTTGCGGGACCTCGGTGGGGGCTCTTCTGATTTACGATCAGCTGGGTCCCCGGACCTGCTTGTGGACGCCACTGGGTAGTCTGGTCTATGCTATTCTCTGTGCTCGTTTCCAACTGGTCGCGTTCTCCACGAGGATGGCCTGTCCAAAGATGTGTGTAACACATTTTGCTGATTCATGATTGGAGCAAACGTATGCCATCGAATTTAGTATTAATTTTTTTATCACTTAAGAGAAAATTCAAAACCAACTTGTCTGGGTTTTCACATGTTCCATCTACTTGGAATGACCTAATCAGCCTCGCCTAACATTCCAACGAACTCGCTCCCACCGAGGCAAAGTCCGTGAAACGCGTCTGGTGCACCTGTCGTTGCTCGGACGACACCCGGTAAGCGGCGGGGCACCACCCGCAGATCTCCTAGCAGCAGAGAGGCGCACACGTTACCCCGGCACCGTCTTCGCTCAGCGGCTTCACCACCATGCTTGTGAACTGTCCAAAAGCTGTGACTTCTGCCATTTAAACACTAATTTCCTCATGGTAAGAAATGACATTATTAATGTTTACAAACAGCTCTCAAAATGCGGTCCCGGACTGGTTGCTCCGGCTTCAGCTGGGAACGTGTTAGCAACACAAATCCTCAGGTCGCCACCTGTAAGCTGGGCCAGAAAGTGCAGAAGCCGGAGCCTAACCGACCTGTTCCAGCGACTCCACCCACAGCCTGGATGCAGGCATGCTGAGCTTCCCGGGGAGGGGGCGCAGATCCTCGGCGGGCAGACTTCACCTGCAGGGGAAGCGAATAACGGAAGACGCACATGCTGCTGGGCGCCTCAACGAAGTGTTGTATAGAAGACCCTCAATCATCCCTTTCTGAACCTTTTGCCTTTACTACTGAAATATTGAAATTTCAACATGTTCTTGTCTGGCTAAATCCATGTTAACACATCGATCGCATTCTCTAAAATGGAAAGATCTTGTTGAGAAGCGGGGTTCACAATTCTACGCACTAGAAACTCACAGGTGTGCAGGGCAAGTGTGGTTCCCACAACGCGAGCCGCAGGCCATGCGCTTCTTTTAAATATTTAAAACATAAGAGCCTTCGTCTGCGGAATTTCCGCTCTCCACGCCCGGAGCTGAATCTCTTGATCAGAATGTTCTTTTGCCCAAGGACTCTGGCCTTCTCGCGGGCTTTCTTCTCAAGCAAAGGCTTTTCAGTCCTGTCAGGTGGACCCTTCATGCAGCCACCCCCATCGCCTTTGCCGCTGTTTACTGACCTAACACGCCAGCGGCTTCCTTCCGTCTTGTCGCGTTCATCCCCAAGCTCACGTCTTGAGTGCTCTGTCCTCAGTCACCTTCACCGGGCTTTTCGGTCCTGTGTGCTATTCTCTACTCACTATCTTCCGTCCCAGTCGTTATTTTATTAGTTTTCTTCAATCAGTCCTTGAATCCCTTCTTTGCCATTTTCTGGCATCTGTTTAATACCTGACAGTATCAGCTGGTGGTGAAGCCGAGCAGCTGTGCACAGTGATAGGATGGATCCATGACAGGAGGACAGTCCCCTGGTGGGTGGAATAGTTTAACGCA
>NW_011903560.1:0-2213 GCF_000151845.1 Pteropus vampyrus | reverse complement strand
CGACAGTTCCACTCTAAACCCTTCTCAGAGAGCTCAGGAAACCCGGAAGCGATACTGATCGATCAAGTCGTCTGTGTCAGACCCGGGACAAGGTTATCTAGTTCGTGTGTTCTTGTTTTATTCCTTGGTCATAGCTGTGTGATCTTATGTGTTTCTTCTTCCTCCTCTTCCCTCCTTCTCCTTCCCAGAGGGCTTTCGTCTCTCCCGCCCCAACCTTTCACTGTTTATTTTGTCTCCCACTGAGGACTTAAAGAGACAAGGCGGCTCTGGCCTAAATGGCAGAAGGACAGACTCTTGTGCTTCTGCTGTGATGGTCAGAGTGTTTTTTTGTTTTTACCTTTTTGTTTGTGTTCTTTTCCTCGCAAAGACCAGGCAGACTGGCTATGTGAGAAGAGGCAGAAGATGAACTTGGACAGGGGAGATGAAAACCTTTAGTTCAATCGTGGGAAGCAGGAGGGTCTGTTGTTATGAGGACCGTGGAGGTGAGAACAAGCTGACCCAGGGCTGCGCTTTGTCACATAAGGACCACTGCTCCTGCCACGCACACCACCGCTCCGTCATCCACGGACAGCACCCTGTCACGACCCTGCGCCTAGCGTAAGCCTCCGGCGGGGAGGAGGATGGGCGACTTCCACGGGCACAACCCCTTCCACAGAGGGACTGGCAGGACCAGTCGGGGAATTCCCCGAGTCGTGGCTGAGGTGGCAGCATCCCCGCCATTACACATAAATCAGTGCACGTATCATACGGCAGGGTTTCTGAGCCTCAGCACGGCTGACATTTGGGTTCGGTAACTCATTGTCATTTGGACCTATCCTATGCATTGTGGTAGCCCTGTCCTCTACTTGGAACAACCAAAAGTGTCTCTAAACATTGTTAAATGTCCCCTGGGGTAGGAGGGGAGGGAATCACTGCGGGTGAGAACTACTGATCTATGCAATAATCTCATGAAGCAATTTTGATCCCCATGGCACAGGAGGAATTGAAATACAGGTAATCAGCAGGTTGTCCAAGGTCCCAGAACGAGTGAATGGCATGCTTTGTTCAAAGCATGTATTAACATTCTGCCTCTCGTTCTGCGACTTCGAAGTCTAGCTCAGAATCTTTAAGTTGTAGGTATTTCATGTCTGTTAATAAATGAATAAACATCATAAATCTCCATTTTTTAATTCTCTAGGTTCAAGTCCTCCATCAAAGTAAGTAAATCAAAGCACATACTTAGTAACAGAAGCTACGGGGACTGAAGCGCTATTCAGCCAAGTTCACACCAGTGTACAACGGACTCCCATCTGCAGGGGCCCAATTTGCATGAGGTTATTCCAAGACTATTGATAACATATCAGAGAGATCACATGGGCTGTATGACAGACCTGGGACAAGGTGCTTAACTTCTGTGACACTCAGGGTTCTTACTCGTAAAATATTCTTGCCTCACTCTTGTTGGGAGGCCCAGAGCTGTGAGAGGTAAAGTGTCTGTGACAGAGCCTGGCACATAGGTGATCAATCAGTAAAAACTCCTGCCTCTCATTATCATCACTATTCACTTGCATAAACAATCTGCATATCTATACCAGATAAATCATAGAACCTTGGGACTCTGTCCCCATCTTCCTTGTATGAGCTGAGATCCCGAGTCATTTATGCATCGTTACAAATCTCAAAAAGAGTAAGAAAGAGGCTTGAATGGGGAGTCAAGGGATCTGGATTCTAATCCTGACCGTAATCAGTCACAGGGGCTGTGAGTATGTCACCCGACCCTCTGAGACTATTTCATCATCTGATATATAGAAGATTGAGCTACAACAGCTGCTCTTTTCTAAATTTCTTGTTCTTTGAATCTACGTGTATAAGATGACCATCCACTGCAGCGTGAAAACAGCAATCTCCTCTAAGCTGTCTCAGTGAATTGCTATAGAATTTAAATGAGAGCTGTAAAAATCAATAATCAGGTCACCAAACATGTAAGTTACCTATCATGACTTGATTATTTCTCTGCATGGCAAGTAGCTTGGATTTAAATATTTATGATTTTGCAGCCAGTTCTGGAATAGAGTCTTTCTGTCATATATTGAATAAAAATAATCAATGGGAAAGAATGCCTGGCATCAAGCACCAGTCAAATTGAATGTTGAACAGCTTAACTGCAGACACAGCAGATTTTTTTTTTAAATCAATCTTCCAATGGGAGTCTTAAATTTATAAATACTGAACAA
>NW_011903559.1:0-4620 GCF_000151845.1 Pteropus vampyrus | reverse complement strand
GCTCTCCTTTTTCTCCTCAGGTCGTTCCTCTCAGTAGTACAGAATCAGGACATATAAACAACTACAGCTGACCCATGAACAACATAAGCTGGCAGTGCCAACCCTCCAGCTGTTGTAAATCCCTGACAGTCCCTGGAATCCAGTCCCTGGAAAGTGTGTAACTTATGACTCCCCCAAAATTTTACTACAGTAAGGGACTTGAGCATCCATGGTATTTGGTATCTGTGGGGTGTCCTGGAACCAAGCCCCTTTTAGAACAATGCATACTGTACTCCATGACCCACGGGAAGTGTGCACTGTATTTTGTAACAATGAGAGACATTCCAGGGGTCACATCCTACATTCTGGCCTTTTCCCTCTAGATTTTATCTTTAAATTGGACCTTACATATAATAAAGTGGACAGCATTTTTGCAGTTTTTAAACCACAGTCATTATCTTTTTTGCCTCATAAAAACAGTTCAGGGACTTCTTGAAATATCTTCAATACAAGTCAGCATTTCATGTAATTACTTTATAGTTGCCTGGAATGGGCCAAGAGCATACAGCCAGACAGAAAAACAGTCAACCTTAGGAAAATTTGATGAGTTAACCAAAGCAATTTAGTGACAGAGCAGAACTCTAGGGAAGAAATAGGAACAGTAAGGTAATGATCTGCACCTGCCTTCCTCACTTATTCTGCAAGTGTGAACATAAATAGGTCAGAGTAAAGAGTAGTACATACCAAGTGAAATCTTTGTTGTATTCTTTAGTAGGAAAAAGTATTTTCCTAGATAACAGATATTTGGAAAAGATCAGTCGTAGCTGCTTTATGGAGTAGATACTATGTGTCAGGTACTCTCCTAAGTGCCTTGCAAGTTATTTATTTATTTATTTATTTTCATTTAATTCTTGTGCCTCCCACAAACCTGTGAGGTAGGTAGTATTAAAAACAAACAAACAAACAAACAAACAAACAAACAAAAAACTAGGGGAGCTGAGTCATAGAGAAGTCCCTTGTCCTAAGATCTTTTTTTCCCCAACTTTATTGAGATGTAATTGATACATAACATTGTGTAAGTTTAAGGTCTATAGGGTGACAATTTGATATACGTATATATTGTGAATGATTACAATAAGATTAGTTAACACATCTATCCCTATCTAAATTTTAAAGCCAGGATTCAAATCCAAACAATCTGACTGTAGAGAATATGTTCTCAACAGCCAAACACAATGCCTTACAATAAAATTTACTTAAAATATTAAAGGAAATGAGAGCATTAAAAAAATTTTTCTAAATAAACTTGTTTAAAAATTGAACAATCAAGAGCTTTTATTTATATGCCAAAGATTTTGTTTGCCAGTATCCAGGCCCCTGTAAATGAGAATGGCACCAGGTCCATGCACTAGGCCGTGCCAGACTTTGCCTACTTAATACTGGAAAACCCCAGAAGCTTAATACAAACACTAGTCAGAAGCCTCTGGGAGAAGAATAATCGGAAACTAGATTCAGAATTTTAGAACTGGAAAGAACCCTATAGGTAATTTAATCTCATCTCATTTTATAAGTGAAAAACTGAAGCGCCAATAGATTAAGTGACTTTAGCAGGTTACACATAGCTAACTAGTGGCCAAGCCAGATTCAAGCCCAGGCTTTCTGTCTGTATCCTTTCAGTTACATCAAGCTGCCTCCAAATTCGTGAGAGAGAATTTCCGTTTCCTTTTTCAGTGTTTTAAGAAATGTCAAAAGCTAATATGCATGTATTTAGGTAAATTTAATCTAAATTTATTTTTGCCTCTATTACAGACATTGGTAAATGAAAATGTGTTCGGATTTCCCAATAGTATTTGAATTTCATGGGTTTTACATTTCTTACTAAGGGAATAGGCTCAGCAACTTAATTTTCATGGGCTAAGAACTCTGATTAAAGCCTTTACGTTGACAAATAATTGGTTTTGAGAATAAGGCATAGAGATATATCCTTGATATACTGATATATTCTTATTGCTCTTAATTTAGCTTGAGATTTCCTATGGTATATCAAGAGTACTACTATTTTAGATGGTATCGGACAAGCATTTTAAAAAATGTATGTGTTCATTTCAATGTATTTTAGAAAAGAAAAACAGCTCACAAAGCTTAAGACATGGCCAATCGTGCTGGTGATCCACTTTATATAGACCAAATGAACTACAGGCAAGATGCTCAGGCATGTTCTGTGAACCTTCCACAATAACGTTTTGAAAGTATAAAATATGGATTTTTTTTAATGTTCCGATAATATGATTTAATGGCATGAATTCTATAGATACTGAATTTCTGTGTCCATCACTGCATTCTTGTAAAATATTCTGAAGGCTGAAGGTCATTTAGTATGTGAAGTATAATACATAACTACTATGCTAATCACATACAGAGCCATTCTCTCTAAGGAACTTATTTTTAGGTACACATATTATAAATTATTATTATTATTTATATTTGCTTTAAAATGTTTTATTTGTAAAACGTAACATTGCTTTTTATTATGATTTTATGGTTACCTTATAATTATGGCAAGTAGTTATTTACTTTTTTTCATTTTTTAATTCTAAGATGTGCAACTGTTTTTATATTACAAACAGTAAACATCAAAACTAATCAGTAAAAAATAAGCCATATTAATCTTATGTGTTTAATGAGATGATTGACCTTTTAGTTAACATCTGCAGCCTCAACTTGCATATCTGGGCAATAGGTTTTTGCTATATTAAAACTACTTCACATGGCTACATCACTGCTTTGTAAGCTCTTAAAAACCACGTACTGGGCTGTGAATGACCAGGTGAGGTATAAAGACTATTTTAACAGTCCTAACTAAAAAAATAAAACCTGATAATGCTATTAAAAAAGAGGACAAGAGAGAGGAAGAAGAAAACAATAGCAGAGTCCAGGCCTACTCTCCAGAGAGTTTGATTTAGTAGATTTGGGACCAATAAATCTGCATTTGAAAAAACTTTTCATCAGCAAAAAATTCAAAGCTACAGAAAAATATTGCAAAAAAAATCCATATATCTCATTACTTAGATTGAATAGTTATTAATATTTTGCCATATTTGCTTCATTTGTGAAGTATTTTTAAAGCAAATCCTAAACATCATGATATTTTACACTAAACACTTAAGTATGTATCCTCAAATAAACCTAGCATTTTGTTGTATAATCAGATGCCATTATCACTTCTAACCAAAATGAATAATAATCCCTTAGCCTTCAGACTTTCCACTTATCTCCAAAATGTCTCCTTATAATTGGGTAATTGGAATCCAGATCCAAACAAGTTCCATACATTGCATTTAGTTATTATACAAGTTAGTTTTGATTTTTTAATGAAGAATTCCCCTTTCACATGAAACTACCATTAACCAGTGAGTTCATGGTAGTTTCAGGCTGGCTTTTAGAAGACAATGCAGATTTGGCATTGGTCATAAATATTCCTTTTTCACTATATTTCTATATTCTATATGTTCCTTTTTCATTATATTTCTATATTCTATATTCTACCAGTTTGGGTCCTTATTAGAGATATTAGAAAGACAGAATGTGGGAAATGGAAAGAGTTCTCTGGGTATGTGAACTTTAGATTGACGAGAAACTGCACATTTTCCATGCCATCTTTCCCCACGTTTTACAAAATATTCCTGTGGTTACAAGTTTTTCTTATCAAGCAGCTCGAGAAATACCCCATAGAGCATCTCCTCTTGGAGGCTCATACAGCGCATTTAATATATTAAGTGCCCTTTGGTGGTACACAAATTTCACTCAGTGTTTCCCAAACTTAGGAGCTGGGTTTTTCTCCCCACCACAGATCACCTCTTAATATCTCTTAGAACACAGTTTGGGAGGTACATTAATTTATGCTACTATTATCACTGATTTTAGTAGGTACACCAATAAGAAAATACCTTGTAAACCTGGCAAATACCTTGTAATCACTTTTGCTGGTTTTTTTCTTACTCCTAGATCCTATGGTGTAAAACTGGTATTTTTATTCCCATTCAAAGATAAATGCTATTAAGTATATGATATGAACAGAGTTGCAAGCTACTGCCAGAGTCAGGATTTAATTTAAAGCCCTAAAATTTGAAGACTTCATTGGTAAGAATCCAACTAATCCCCAATTACCAGAATTTGTGTTGGCTGTTGCTAGAGAAAAAAATAATCTCACAGTATATTACTCATTTGCTCATGCATTACTCATATCCCCTGTCTCTTAGCACATTCCCAACCTAATCATGAACAACCCCTAACCTGATGCTCTAAAGAACAGAAGAACTAAAGGAAAACAGTGCCATTTCTCTTGACAATAAATATCCTAAACATGTTATCACTTTTTTTTTTCATGATGGCCATATAAACATTAATGAAAAAAATGGGGTAAGAGACACATAAATCAAATATTCCTAAAGATAGATTAAAGAGACCTCCACTACAGAATCTGTAAAGGTGTTTCTTTGAGATAGTACCTGTCCCTGTAACTCCTTCTCAATGTCCTGCGCCATCGATGTACTGCTATGATTGCCACCGTGCCAGGGATGCCAGGTGGCGGTGGGTGGAATAACATCAGTAAAGATTCTGCTTCCCCAAGGGAAGCAGAAT
>NW_011903558.1:0-1392 GCF_000151845.1 Pteropus vampyrus | reverse complement strand
CTAGTATCCCATTTTATACATCTGGAAATTGAGGGAAGGCAACAGGGAAGGGAAAGCCAGAGGCCCAGAGAAGATAAGGAGTTGCCCAAGGTTACATGCTTAATGGGTAGCAGAATGTGCCCCAAATCTCAGCTCCTCCACCACTCTTTCCTTAATGCCTTTCCATGATTTGCATGTTGATGGACTCTGTCCCCTCCCCCCAGTAAACTGCCAAACGTGATAGCATTTCTCTTGGAATGGCACATAGTTCTCATCCTGCACGCCACTTCTGATCTGTTGATGGTGGCGCGCTTGGTCGAGGGAGAACCCCAGCCCAGGCCCAGTGCAGGAGAGTGCAGTGAACAGAAAGTGGTGTTTGCCAAGAGGGTCCTGTGTTTGCTAACCCTGCACCCAGGCCTCCCTTCCCAAGACAAGAGCCTTGCATATTCTCTGCTATATCTCAGAGAGAGAAACCAGCATGGGCATGGAAGGCCCTAATTGTGCAAAAATGGGAACGCATGCAAGAGAGTATCAGATGTGAATGGGTCTGAGAAGGGGCTCTTCTCCATGCAGAAGTGAAGGGACCTTTACTTGGGTAGAGCATGGAACCCACTAAAAGATGCTCATAAGACATTCCAACTTTGAGGATTTGGTCCCAATGCTTTAGAAAGGCAGTAAGCAAAGAGACCCAGCTTCCTTGGAGGAGGTCATCCTTCAGGCTGATCATCCCAATGGTGTGCGTTTGCAAGTGGGCCCTAAATCTTACTAACCCAGCACATGAGCCCTTTTTGCTCTCCATTTCTTTTTTCCTGAATGGAATCAGACCCCCAGATCAGACCCTCCAACCAAGCCTGGGAATTAATTAGGCATGTAATGCTTGTTAGCAGTAATGAATGTTTCTTGCTAAAGTCCTTGTGCAGCTTGGATGGAAGATGTGGCTGGCCTCTGTGACAAGAATTGAGCATTTTCCCCTGAGCAGGATCTTGACACTGCAGGAACCCTAAAGCCTTCACTGAGGGGGTGTGTGTGTGTGTGTGTGTGTGTGTGTGTGTGTGTGTGTGTGTGTGTGTGTGTGTGTGTGTGTGATGTGTGAGTAGAGTGTGTAATGGATGCATGGTCTGAGGTATGTACTCAATAGGTGTGAGATATGTGTCATGTGTGCCATTTGCATAACATGAGCCTTTGGCGGGGAAGTGGGCATTACGTGCTAAGTTCTTGAGGTATATGTAGTATGTAACATGGGAATGTGTCATCTTCTGGACATGCAGAATGAATGCCTGCAGTTTTGTACATGGCGCATATGTAGTATGTGTATCATAGAAGTGTAGCATGGGTACATGAAAAGTAGTGCTCGAATCTATCTGTGAGTGTGTGCTCAGGTATCTGAGCCTGAAGGACTTTGTCACTGTCAGA
>NW_011903557.1:0-2141 GCF_000151845.1 Pteropus vampyrus | reverse complement strand
GTCCTCAGCCCAGCAAAACTACAACCTAGATCCCTGCCAGAGTCTACCTCATAAGAGGTGGGGGTGCTTTCCACCTGGCCCTTCTGCTGCCCACACTGTCTGGCTGGAAGCCTCCAGCAGAGCCTGCCATGCTTGTCTCTTGACTGTGCCCTCCTCACACCCCTACCCCAACATTCAGAGCCTAGACCATCTCCCAGCTCCATCTCTAAGACCCCCACCCCCTGCTTCACTTAGACTCCAGCACCAAGGTGACACTGTGCCCAACTCTCCACCCACAACTGATGTCGCTGCTGGTAGTAGGACCCCTCCCCTTTTCTGCAACCTCAGAGGGAGAGAAGCTGCACCCCCACTGCTCTACCATCTGAATTGTTCAAGAATCTCCCTGTGTCCCTTGTCCCTTCTGCCGGCCGCCTCTTCACCACCCCCTCTCCAAGGCTCCTTTCCCTCAGCCTAGTGTCACACCTAGGTCCCTCTCTAATTCTAAGCAAGAAGACCCTGCTTCTCCTTCTAGTTCCACCAAAACCTCTGCTTCCTTCACACCCATCTTTCCCAGCAGGCCAGCCTGCACTGGCCCTCTACTTATGTTACATCTCCTGTCCCTAGCGCCCAGCACTCATGGCCCCAGCCCCACCTCCCCAAGCCACCAGGGACCTTCACACCATCCTCTTTCAGCTTCTCTCTGGCCTTCTCCAGTTTCCATGGCATCGGAGGGCCTTTTAACACAGAACACTCCTTCCCTTCAAAAGCCCCCCTAACATTTACAAAGCCGAGCAAACACCTGGAGACAAAAGCAATTTCAGAAATTCCCCAAGGCTCACAGCACCCAGGTCATCTGCCATGCTAACAACTCAATGTCTGGCCTGGACCGGGCATCCCTGCCAAGTCTCCATGGAGACTGCTCTTCTCCTTCCTCCAGAGTCTGGCAGCTGTGGAAGGTGCCCAAAACTCCACGGAGAAGGTACCAACTAGGAGATGGTAGATGTCCAGAAGACATGCCTGACAGGAGAGTACAGACAGGCTCCCTGGAACTGAGACAGAACCCAGAGATGCTCAGAAATGTTTTAGGGGGCAGGAATGAAGGAAGAGAAAGCAGGTTTTGCAGGAAACAGTCTGGGCTGGTTAGAGGTGGCATCACCCAAATGGGTGAAGGAACCTGGATTTAACCCCACAAGAGGCGAGGTCTGAAAACATTTGAGTTGTATGTACTAGGAACTAACACCAAAAGACCAACCTAACACCCAACCACTTGGAAGCATTTAAAATTTTCCCCTAAATAATTCAGGTTATTGGAATCTAAAGCACAAATACTTTTTTTAAATGATAATGAGAATACAATACCTCAAGACTTCCGGATGAGACCAAAGCTGCCATCAGGAGCAAATTCACAGCCTTAAATGCTCCATAATTGTAGAACAGAATGAAGATCAATAAAGTAAGCACCCAAGAAAGCAGAAGAAAGGCCAAAAATGAACCGAAAGTAAATAATAAAAATAGCACGTATGATTCGAGCCCATATATGAAAAAATACACATAAGTAAAAAGATGGAAAATAGTTCCCAAAATATTAGAGATGGCTGATATATTTCTATGGCTACTCTAACCAGTTACTGTGAGCATACATTATTTTACAGTTTTGGAGGTCAGAAGTCCAATATAGGCCTCACTGGGCTAAGTTCCTTCCAGAAGCTTCAGGAAAGCATCTGTTTCCTTGTCTTTTCTAGCTTCTGGAAGCCACTGCATTCCTTGGCTTGTGGCCCCTTTCTCCATCTCCAAAGCCAACGGCATCTTCCAGTTTCTCTCTGATCTCCTCCTAAGCCTCCTTCTTTCACGTTGTAAGGAGCCTTGTGATTATGATGGGCACTGGATAACCCAGGGTAGTCTCCGTGTCATAAACTCAACTGATTACAACCTTACTTCTAACTGCAATCTTAATCCCCCTTTTGCCAGGTTACAGAACATGTCCACAGGCCCTAGAAATGTGAACGTGGACTATTTGGAGGCTCTGATTTTGCCTCCTGCAGAAACTGTGTCAGAATGGTAGGATTTCATGTTTTTCATTTTCTTCCTTATACTTTTCTACACTGTTGGATGTGTTTGATTTACAATGAGCATATATTTTATAAGCTCAAAAAGTACTGTTT
>NW_011903556.1:0-2298 GCF_000151845.1 Pteropus vampyrus | reverse complement strand
AACAGGACATTGCCAATTGATGTGAAGAGAAATTTGAAAGTATTTAGGACAATTTTGGGAGTGCCCAGAGAGGTAACAGAATGTCTATGAATATTTTCATTTTCATTTTTCATTTTTGTAGGCTTCATGCCACTTCCTAGCTGCATGTCCTTGGGCAAGTCACTCAACTTCTCGGTGCCCTCATTTTAAGAGTAGCTATCACAAAGAGTTGCTATGGGGATTACATGAGTTAACATTTATAAAGCTTTCAGAACAGGCCTGACATAGTCTAAATGCTGTATTATATTTGATGAATAATATCTTTTTAAAATGTCTTCATCCAGTTTTTAGGTTCTAGTATGTATGGAATGCTTACACAATGGCATCTTTGTCTACGATATAGAAATCTTTCAGTGCCAGCACAACTTCCATTGTCCAGAATGGCAGCTATGAAAGTTCTAGAACGTGGAACTTACTGTGTACTGAATACAGAAATCAACCCAGATGTCAAATTGTTTTGGTGAAATTTCTTTCTCTGGTGACACCATGATGTTCTAATCCTTGTTAATGTGGTTTCAATCAAAGTTTCATTGTAGTTTAGAAATGTGGTATTTAAGTGGTGTTTGCGCTGTCATCAATGCTGAGCGCCATGATGGTATTGATGGTCCTGAAAATATATTTTTGTCAAAAAATGTGCTTTTTAAAAGTAAAAAATAGAGTAGCTAAAATGTCAATTCTTTATCATCTGTTCAAAATTTGGTTTCTTGGAAGAACTTCCATTTTTTGAAATAAACATCCCATTGAGCCCATTAGTACATATAAATATGGATTCACTAAATGTGGGTTTGCTGAAAAACAAGATATGCCCAACTAACCTCATTTCCTTTTTTGATAGAGTGGGCAGACTGGTGGGGAGGGGAAATGCCACAGACAAAATGTGTCTGGATTTCAGGAAGACATTCGATAGTCTCTGGTGATGTCTTTGTGGGAAAGATGAAGATAATTGAGCTGGGTGATAATTAAACTAGGAGGATTCATAGCCAGTTGATGGCGATATGCAAAGGGCACTTAGGAAGGAGACTTTGGGGCTCCATTTATGGACTCCACCTTTTTAGTATCTTGACCTGAGGTTTGGATGATCCCAATAGAGAAGAAAAATTAATAAATGAGCACAAATAAGAATGTGAAGTTTAAAATAAATTCTTTATTTCGGTTAAATATGTAGTGTGCATTTCTAGGCTGGGGAATGTCTCACTTTCTGTGTGAGAAAAGCTGAGGATTCTTGTTGACTGTGAGCTCTGTCTGAGTATCAATGTGATCTAGCTGCTTTGAGAGCTGAAGTCATCTTCAGCTGCCGTTTTGACAGAAACTAATAGTCCCGCTATGCTCCCCTGTAGTCAGACTACATTTAGAGTATTGTTCAGCACTAGACATTGCATTTTGATTTCATGGAGGGAGGTGATAACATGCTGGAGTGAACTCCGATAGTGAAAAGACTGGAAAACTTCTTATATATGAAAGAGTTGGAGGACCTGAGATGTTTAGATTGGAGAAAAGGCTGGGAGATGGGGCTGGTGACCTGATACTTGGTTTCAGATATTTAAAGGAATGTCACGGAAAGCAGGAATTAGCCTTCTATATAGTTTCAGTAGACAGGATAGGATCAAAGGGTACAAAACATGTGGCAATAGGAGCTCTTTAAGCAATGAGAGCTGTTAGATAATGGAATGATTTGCTCATTGTTGGATAAATTTAAGGAGAGGGGGCAGGATGGCTGTTTAGGAAACTTGTGGGGGCCATATATCAGGATGGCTAAAAGTGTGGGCTTAGGGGTTGATAAACTGGGTTGATACTTGAGTTCTAGTCTCACTAGTGGCTGTGAGAACTTGGGCAATTTATTTACTATCTCCATGTCTCAGATATCTCATCTATATAATAATAGTTCATTTCTCCTATGGTTGTTGTGAGGACTTAAATGAAATAATCCATGTGGAGTGTTTAGCACATTACCTGACATCTAGTAAATACTCAACAAATGATGAGTCCTGATGTAAGGGAGTGTTGAAATAGAGACTCCCCTTTTAAAACCTAACATTTTATATTTCTGATCTATATAAGGCTTAAAAGGAAAAAACATATCTAAGTCATAGTCCTAGAAAACATTTAATTGCTTTTGAGTCTCTCTTCCCATTGCTTCTACTCAATGATTCTTTCAACTTCTTCAAGAATATCTCCTGAAGCACAAGTGTCAGTCTTCTTTTTCTCAAATATATGTCACTAAAAATTAAGTGGCAGTGGCTTCAAGAAGATGGGCCCCCT